>NC_056743.1:757594711-757645886 GCF_019279795.1 Protopterus annectens | reverse complement strand
TTCCCTGTATACCCTATGCTTTGCAAAACACAAGTAGTATAGTGAAGATAAAGCAACATCTCTGGAGAGTAAGCCTGAAATGAGCAAGTCACCCAGATAAGAGAAGGTCTGAATTCCCCTCATCCTGCAAAAAGAAATCAAATGTGCAAGGCATTTGGTGAAGATCCTTGGGGTAGTACAGAGGCCAAAGGTCAAAGCAGAGAACTGAAAATGCAAGGAAACAGAGAAACGTAAAACATTCCTGAAAAGGGATGAATAGGAATGTTGAGATAGGAATCCCTGAGATCCAGATAGACTGGAAAAGCCTTAGGATGGAGGGTAAATCAAGTCTGAAGGGATAATTTTCAGAAGGAAGGAACCTTTAGAAAGGCATTTAGCTACGACAGATCCATAATGGATCTCCATTTGCCTTCTTTCCTGAGAACCAGAAACATTTTTGAATAAAATATCTTTTACTTTGAAACTGCTTGGATGGTTCCTTGAGACAAATGGCTCTGATGAACATCCATAAAAAAGGCAGCTGCTCCTGAGGTGGTTGAGGAATGCCCACAAGGGGTGTATGGGTAGGGAATTCCAAACCATGTAATACCCCTAAAGAATGATGGAAAGAACCCAGGAGTCCCTTGTAACCAATTTGGAAGGTACATTGAAATTTGAAGATAAAGACTAACGTGACTGAGGTGGGAGGGAAGAAGATAGAGACAGAAGCTCGCTTGTCTGGAAAAAGAGGCTTCCGAGTTATAGGAGTCTGAGTAGACTTGGCAGAAGAAGCCCTTCTAGCATCCTTTTTAACCTTGGTAGGAGGGTGAGACTGTTTAGACAAAGACAGACTTAGATGAGTAATCCCTTTGAAATTGGGGAGCAAGGGAAACAAAAATATGTTTCAATTCCTGCATAGCCTTACCCTTTTCTAGGAGAGATTTACAAAGCTTAGTAGACACACAACCTAACGGACTTTTATTATCAAAAGCAGCCTTGATCTCAGACAGAGGCCGAAATACAAGCCAGGAGTACCTCCTCAACACAGAAACAAAGGCAGCAGAGCTAGTAGAAGGATCATCTGCATCTACTCATTCCCTCCAGTGCAGCTCTTTTGATTGTGCACCTTTAACTCCTAGTGGGCGTGGCTTGTGTCTTTAAAAAATAAAGTTATCACCTTACAATTCTAACAAATACTCATTGATATAGGTCAAATATCAATACAATTGTGTTTGCCATCATGTATGCTTCAAGATAAAATATTCTGATACCTCGTATAGGGCATGGTTTTGGAATTATTAATGCAAATATGAACAAGCAATATTTGACGTCTAGAGGAGCAGTAGGCGGTAACTGCAGATGCACCTGGAGGCGTCACTCGGCTGTAATGAGTTAACTACATTTAATGAAATGTTGAGCCATTTGACAAGAGGACCCTAACAAAGAGGGTCAAACCCTTCTCCTCAGAATCAGGAATATTTGAAATAACCTGAAAAGCCTCAAGAGAGAAGATCCACAATATACCTGGACATCAGATCTGATAATTGACAGACCTGAATGCCAGAGTAGCAGCAGTATTCACTTTATTACTCAACCTTGTGATAGTTCTGCTGTCCTTTTCAGAGAGGAGCAGCTTAGTAGAAGGCAAATCCTTAGAGGGTTTATCAGAAAAGAGAATCAGAAGAAAGAAACACAAGGGTCAGCTGAGGGAAATTTGTAAAGACATTTTCAATAATTAGGCACCCTATAAATCCTATCAGTTTTTAAGGAGCAGGGGGCTGAGAATTAGATGCCTGAGAAGTTGCAAAAAAAGTGTCCGAAAAGGTAGCAGGAAAAGGAGGAGCAGCAGAGGGTTTGAGAGACTCCTTTTGAAGGAGTGTGTAACACCTCCTTTGAACATCAGGAACCTGGGCACAGTCCCACAACCTCCATCATAAGGGTAATGGTATCCCCAAAAGAAATCTCCTTGAAAGAAGAGTCAGGTCTAATAGAATCCTCTTCCTCTGAACCATAATCCAAGGGACAGGGAATCTGGGAGGAGTAATTAAAAGATTCCTCAGAGTCTGCTTCTTTTTCAGAGTTTGCGGTCTGTAGTTTCTACCAACCAAGGCACATTATCCCTGCTTTAAACTCTAAGACGGTCATTTCTTTGATCTATGCAATACTTCATTTACCAACTCCGGATGGATTCTGACAGTAGGTATTATTGTCCTTAGCCTGTTCAGCAGTCTTGCTTAATCTTCAGTCCCACTTTTCCCAGAAATCCTTTGCCTTGAAGATGTCTGCCATATAATAATTCAAATACTGTAAATCCAGTGGAAGCTTGAGGTACTTCCCCTACTGTAATGAGGAGGTATAGATGTAGATGGTTCCAGTTTTTATTGTCTTGTTCAAAGCACAAAATTCAGGGTTTCAGTAAAGCTGTTCTCTAGTTCATCTGTTTGAGGGTGCTATGCAGATTAATCAATTACTTTACATTAAAGAACTGGCAGAGCTCTTGCATTACTCTGGACACTAATGGGGTCACCTTGGTCAGAAAGGACTTCTTGGGGAATTCTCATTCTGAATACCAACAGTATAAGTTGTTTTGCCAGCAACTGGTCATTTACTCATTGTAAGGCATTGCTTCTGGGAATTTTATTTCCATATTCAAGGATTACAAATATGTACTTGTGACCTTTAAAATGACTTCACAAGTGAGATCATCATGGCTTATCCCTATATTCCTTGCTATGAGTCTTCTTTTACAAGAAAGGGTGTCAAATGGTTCCGGAACCCCAGGCCAGATGTTGGCTCAACAGTCTGCACATATTTTCTCCATCTTTCCTATCATACTACCAGTAAAATCTGTTATGAACTCTAGCCTTTGTTTCATTCATCCCCAGATGAATGATTAATAACTATGTGCCATCTTCATCGCATGGCCATTAAAATGCCTTTGTACTAATAACTCTCAGTATCTGTGGTCTTTCTTTGCTGATCTTGATTCTTAATCCAAAGGATGTGTATGAAGAGAGCCTGTCATGCCCGTTTCCTCTTCTATCTTTGCTATACTTTCTGTAATGCTTAGCGTGTCATCTTCCAAAGGAGTCTTTTTTTGAAGCTGGCATGGTTTGTGTAGAGGTCATTAAGCCCACTTTTACTTTTATCAATGTCCTACCATGATGTTAAGGCCACATATGCAATCCACACACAATTACATCTTTTTCTCCTTCATACAATTCCATATTTAGAAAAAAAAATTAGAAAGGATAAGTAGTTTCGTCTGTCTGGGTACTTAGTTTCTATTCAGAATTGGTCTCTTATTCTAACCTTAAAGATTAGATTTTTTCTTCTGATTGGCTCTCTCTTCAGGTATAGTAGAAGAAAGCTCAGGCCTCTTGCTTTGTTTCTTTATCATGTTCATTATGATAGATATTTCTTTCTTGCTGATTAGGTACTACAGGCTCCTCTTTCTCCAACTGGACATCACTTAACTATGCATCATTTCTTAGAATGTTTTACAACAGAATACTTCAGCTGCTATTGTCTTTTGCCTGTCAGCATATATGGCAACATATTAATATTAATGTTTACCATTATCCTTGCATGCAAGACGTAGAGTTTTTGTTTTCATAAAATAAAGGAATGCATTTCCTCAGATGGCTTGCTACTGTTTTGAAAAGCATAGTTCATTACACTTTTAAATCAACTCACAACTAAATTTTTTAAAATTTTACTTGCACTATTTTAGATCATGTTCCAAGATACAAGTCAGTGATTAGCAACTTTAAGAGTCTTTCCATGATGAATGCTAAAATTTGAAATATGTTTGTTTGGGTCTTTTTTGTAACCTTAACTCTGGCTAATCCTTCTCACTTTAGATTATGCTAATTTTGCACTTCTGCTACCTTCTCACTTTAGATTATGCTAATTTTGCACTTCTGCTACCTCTTAAAACCAAGTAAAGAACCTACAGTAAGTTAACAACATAGTCTCACTTCTTGGTTTTGAGGCTAGTTATGCCTTTCTTCTTAATTCTCAAATGCAGTGAGATAGGCTTCCAAATCTGTCAAAACAAAGCTTCATAGGGCCACTGGTCTTTGAGAATCCCAGTGTAATTAGTTATCGGTGACCCACAATGGTAATTTGCTGTTGAACACCAGCAAGTTGTTGTTGCGAATTGACCAAGGATTAGCCTGTAGTGACAGACATCCTTTCAAGGATAGCAATTGATTCAGCAATTAAGAGGTTAGTTAATATTTTAAGCCATGTGTTTGACATGCTGTTGATTCCTGTAATGACAGCTTTCATACTTTCTTCCATTTTCCTCAGGAGTTCCTCACTGGATGTGTCAGCCTTTATCAGCACTATTTCTTCTGTTACAGAGCTGGATAAAAATAGTCAGAGAAAGCTGTTCATAACTGTATACAAGTTGTGAGACAAATACTTAGTGACGATACTTTCTGACAGCACAAACTTTTCCCAGGAATCACAGAATCAAAGGAGGATGAAAAAAAGTACTAGTGTCATTTTCTAGTGTCAATAATCAATGCATTAAGCAATGACGTCTTTGGAATCCAAATGTCAGATGGGGAAAATTTCATCAGGTAAGGCCAGTCAGTCAAACAAGTTTTAAAATACAAATACAAACATTTGTTTAAAAAAACACCTTGCAATAATTGCCCACTAAAAGTCACCAATGTAGTAAATCCATATGTAAATAAAGGCGATCACAAAGTCCAATTTTCAAATTTGATTTCCCATGCTTACAGACATTAGACTCAACACAAAAATGCTGTCCTGCAGGATTCTAAATAAATTCAGTGATGTTAAAAACAGTCACTGGCTTTCAGAACTGTGGGAGATAAAGCTGTCCACATCTCGTCCCCTCAGATGTCTAAGGTAGCTTTTCGTAACAGCTTTCCAGCTTCCATGTATATCATGCAAATGTAGGACCTTCATCAAGCTTTAGGATAAATCACCTGAACTGCCTTTCATTAAATGACCACTATTTTCTTAAGTACCCGTCCTAAAACTTATCCTGGGACCATTTAAGACATCCCTCTAATGCTTTTGCTCTTCTATATTGTCTGCAGCATGCTCATTGTCATGTATCTGCCTTCACAAACTTGCTGGTATGGCCTCTGGGAAACACTTCTCTAACATATGCTGCTGCTACACTATGTTACTTTTCCTCATCGGCCATTGTGCTACTTACCTTTACAGACACCTTTCCTCACACCCACAGCCATCCATGGGGACAAGGCAAGATCCTGGGTCTCTTTATAAGCCTACCATTCCATGCAAGGACAAGTCCCAGTACCCTGCCCTTTATTCATTTATTACATTTAAGCGCAAAGCAACAATTTCAAACAGGTAAGCAAGCCTTCTAAGGCCAAGTGTCTTAATTACTTGGATAAAAATTAAAACAAAAAATCTTAGAAGCGAGTCTAAAGATATACCTCAGTCCAAAGGTAGGGTGAAGTGATACTCCGTGCATGCATTTCATTTGTTTACTGCAACTACAATCCATTGCATTTATACCTTCCTGTACTTATTAGGATGTCAGTCACATCTGTCGAAACCAGTACTTGTTTAGAGTTTCCCCTTAATGACCCTAATGACTACTATGTACACTGAATGAAATTAAAATCATATTTCTGCCGTCAATTTTGCTTCTGTGGATTTCATTGCATCACCAAAATGGGAATGGCATCATATGTGGATGCATGCAAATTATAAATAACTTTACTTTTCCATTCGTTACTGTCAAATAACTATGCAAACACTACAAGGCTTACCTATACAGTTTACAGTGTGATCTTACAAATCCTAAGATGACTGCAAGCAGTATGGACCTTTGTGTTATCATTTTATTATGCACTGCGATTATTTCTTCTCTACAGAGACGGTTTACAAGTGCATTAATCGATAATGTGATATCTTAGCAAGCTGTATCAACAAGGTAAATTACCTGCAGAATAGGAGAAAGATGCTGCTTGTCAATAGATTAAAACTCAGTTACTGTTTTGAAAACACAATCAGAAATATGCTGTTTGAAGCCTGCATGTCACTTATTTCTAAATAGCTCAAGTGCTAGCTGAGCTGTTTAACAGATATCTATTTTTTCCTATGTGAAAAACATATTCGGTGTTTAAGCTCCAGAATTATTTAATGTATATTTGCTTATTTTCAGGCCTATTTTATATTCTTAAGTGCTTTTTTTAGGTTACAGGTAGCCAACATTAATTGAACAGCCCACTCAGACTTGTATATTATATACCTAAAATCTAGGAACTGAAGCTATTTGCAAATATCTTAACCATGCTCTTAAACAAACAAAACATGATCCATTATAATTTAAGAGCACATCCATAAGGATAGAGAGAGTGGCAGAGGTGCCAATGCATAGACAGACATGCAAGAGTTTCAGGGGAAAATCCTAAATAGTTTCATAATATTGAAGATCCAATTACTTTTTCAGAAAATAAATACAAATACAAATCTACTCAAACCACTTTCCAAATGAATAGCACCCTTAAGCACAATGTTTCCATAAATTGAAGCCTTTGTCGATCACGATTTTGTTTTTTAACTGGTATTTGCATGAAGAGGATGAGGCCTATAATATAACAATTGTATAATGTTGTTAGAGCTAACCCTAGTACACCTAGCCTTTCACCTAGAGAAGACTCGTAAAATAAGATCCCGCTTGCATTACCAGTCCTGTTCTAAGGCAAACTGTTCCACGACTGAGCAACTATCCACAGTAACGGGGCTTCACCATATTTGACTTAAGGACATCAGTACTCAAATTCTACAAACAAAATTATATCATATCACTGCACTTTTTTCTGCTGGACAATGTCCCAGCATAACTAGGTGATTAGTTATTCTTCATCAGCATACCCTAGATTTTTTTTTTAATAAAAACACACACACAAGGGGGCAACTCAAATAAACTATCACATTAATACTCGTAGGGCTTTAGTGGAAAGCTGTACCAAATTTACAACGCTAACAATTTATTCAGAAGCTCAAAAGCTACTCATCGAGTAAAAGCTAAAAAAAAACTTATTTGTATGTCTCTGACTCAAAAAGTTAATGCAGTTAAATTAGCTATGTAAAATGATCCCCCTACCTATACCTGCAATGCTGTTTTACAAGAATCTGTGAACATACACAGTACAAATCACACATGTACCCTGCCCAACCAAAGCTGTCACAGTCATGGCCCTGTGAGCATGCACACACATCCTCAGAGTAAGCATCTGAATGCATGCATATAACAGAATACAAAGATATAATGAACTGGAGGTGTAGCAAACACTTACAAAGCTTTCCATAACCTACATGACATACCTGGCCACATATACCACCTTTGTGGAGTCACATATTTGCCTACTGTTGAGATGAAAAAGCACTCACACATGTGTTAACATAATAAAAATACCTTCATCTATAATCTGCAATGCTTACAAAATCCACAGATGTATGTTCCATGCAGTCGGGTGCGCTACCAATAATCTCTACTGGGGTGGATGACTATCTTCCTATTATTCATTAGTAGGATTCTTATTTCCAAATAGCTAATCTTTTTTTTTCTCTCTGCCCTTTAGAAAGCTTTATTCATAAAACTGGAGGAAATGAGCTATCACAACAAAACAATTCTGGTGACCGTTTATGGATTTGTGACTATACACTAGGAAGCTTAACTTGCAGTGTACTTTATGTGGGTAAAAACACAAAGAAGCACTTGAAACACACACACACATATATATATCGCACACATACACACACGCACATATATATGTATATATATATATATATATACACACACACAGATATATATATATATATATATATATATATATATATATATATATGTGCACGCACTAGCAATTAAAACACACACATGGTAATAATACCTTTTTTAACAGAGTTTGACTTGTGCTTATTTTAAGAAGTTTGTATTTATATATATATATATATATATATATATATATATATATATTTTTTTTTTTTTTTATTTTATTTTATATTAACAATTGCCAACAGACTTAAAAGGATGGGATTTCAAAAATAAACGAATTAAAAGAATAAAGGTTGTACAATGGGAGTTCCAAACTGAAATAGACAGACCATCTGATCTTAATGAAAATAATAATATTAAATGTAATCTTAAAGAAAAAACATTGAGGTGAATTATGTTATTCATATTTGCTGTATTACGTGATTGGGTAATATGACGACACTTGGTTTTAATATATGGAGAACTTCAAATTTCTTGTTCTGTAATGTTCCGTTGTAATTGTGAAACGGAAGCGCATTATGTAAAGTGTCTTCTACTGCAGTGGAGATTTTTTGGCTCATTTCAGTTCAATATCCCATTTTCTCCTTTTAGTTAGTTTGCAAAACAAATTTATCAACAGAGCAGGTCTGGGAGGGACACGGGTACCACCTCAGTGCAAACTTGTTGTCTCCCATCCAATTATTTAGGTTGCATTTGAATAAGGTCAGTGAGGAACTCTGTTTTACAAATTGGAAGTCTATTCCAGAGAAGCAGCAATCTCTAGGAGACATATTTGTCTCTCCAGCATGTTCTGATAATGTCACAGGCTAGGGTGAGATCCCTGGAGTGAGGGACTCTTGTTCCATTTGACTTGCTGATGTGCAGCATTTCTATTACAGCAGTTTCAGAGATTGCCCTATAGGCCAGGCACAAGTCACCTGTCAGCAGCCTATAAGAGAGAGTGAAGTGACAGGACTTTCAGCCTCTCCATGTAGGTCATGGCTTGCAGTCCCTGTATTTTCTTTGCAAGAAACCTGGGAGGTCTGTCCAGCTGCTGCAGGTGTCTGGTACTATACATGCAAAAGAGTGCATTATTCTCTATTAGTGGTCTGATGAGGGTTGAGTACAGTGGAGTTAGAACATCCCGACTTGGATGCTATGCCCTTGCTTATGAGATGTACTGCATAGATGGCTTTCCCTACCACTGTGGAAAAGTTCAAATTACTATCAACCTGTGTTCCCAAGTCTTGCACCACTAGGTTGGAATTCAGGGGGGTGGTGTGAATATTGTAATTTGTAAGGAATTCCATTTTGTCAAAGGGAATAATACATTTTTTTTTTGCATTTTGTTTTAGACCATGGCTTTGGGACCATTCATTTGTTTGTTTTAGCCCTTCTTGTAATATGCAGACATCATTAGGGGGCTCAATGATTGCTTCCAGTTTGTAATAATCAACCTACTTGGTGAGCCAGAGGCCATTCTTCTTTGGCCTGGACTTCTGAGAAATAGATGCCAAACACTAAGGGGGCCCAGCACATACCTCCATTATTCATAATGATTGGTGTGCTTCTCATTAGACATTTTATGTGAAATATTTCAGTGATTGTGAAATTAACTCATTGCAGACTGGTGAGAAAAATGCTGTTGTACCTCGTGTTGTATTTTTCAGCTCAGCATGTCTTGGGATACTTTTTTTTGCCATATTACAAGCGGTTTCATATAATGTTGAATATATTGAAATTAAAAACAAACAATCAAATGACTACCAAAGGCTAAACAATTCAAAACACCATAATTAGATTTACGATACTCTTTGCTATATGATGCCATAGATATCCAAAGTTGTCTACAAATATCCAGCGCCAGAAACTGTCATCCTTATAAAACGATAGCAACCGGCCTATCAGTAGGTATGGATTATGCACAACACAAGAAAGATGCACATTTTCTGGGCTGTATCACATATCAGCAGTTATGGATGGGTTCTGTAACTTAGACTTTGTAGTCCTGTTTTGCCCCCCCCCCCCCCCCTTCATGGCTGCTTGGCCTTCTAGAATCCATCAATGGCAGGCTGCAAACTGGAGTTTCTTTCAAGAGACATATTGTTTTATAATACCTTCCCTCTGTCTTTATTCAATGCATGCCCATCTAAACTAAAGAATCCTGAATGTACAACTCCAAAGTAATATCAAATTTGTTGTTATTCATTTAACCTTCATATAGGACATAACACAAGATCTGGATACTGGCCCAAATACAGCATCTTGTATACTTTGTGAATCTGCTTCAGCACACAGAAGATAATCAGAAAACAGAAGAGCATCATATTAATTTACCTTAAAGGACTTCCATTTGACAGCACATACATATTGAACCTCACCAATGTGCATATAATGCATTCATGTCTCTGATTTTGTAATATCAGTTGCATGTCTTATTAGTCTACTGGAAACAATGCAGTAAAAACTTACAGTAGGAGCAAACAGAATGCAAAAAAAAGGTGCGTATAGGTGGATTGGCTGCATTTACTAGATTTAAACTATATTTGCTGACACTTTGGGTTATGGCATTTGCTTATCAATTTGTTTAAATATCAATATATTCAACATTATATGAAAAAGCATGTAATATGGCAAAAAAGAACCCTAACATATGCACAGCTAAAAATACAACACAGGTAGGCAGAACAGTGTTTCTCTCAAAAGAGATGGTTGACAATTGTGGCACATAGTGCAGTCCCCTGGGTTGGAGAATATGTGCCTTCCCTGAGGACTGTGAGATCTCAAAATTGAAAAAAATAATGGAGTTCTTGGGGGGAGAGCAAAAGAGCTTGTCCCATCAAAACACTGTGTGCCATCATTAGTGTGTCAAAATTATTGATGTCAGCATTACAGCTGTTGGAGTTTTTACAACAAAGCCTACACACACTATATTATATATATATATATATATATATATATATATATATATATATTTTTTTTGTATGTATGTGTGTGTGTGTGTGTGTGTGTGTGTATGTACATACAGTATGTATGTGTATGTATATACGCATATATATACTTTTTTACATACACACACACACTAATGCTTTATAGTAATTTCAAGCTTCATTTACGTATTTGTAACCTGAATCTTGATTCAAACATCCAAGTAACCCTTTCTATCAGTTTTTAATTTTTCTGAGCTACACAACAAGATAAAATGTCTTTTCGATTAAATGAAATCATGCATGTGAACTACAGGCTCTTTATCAACTACATTTATCACTTTAGCTCTTGATGTTAATACTTTCCAATTACTCCTAATTGTGTCTAACAAAATGAAAATTCTGAAGCAAAACCTGTTCTACATTCCATCATCATTAACATCACTACTAATACAAGTTTGACATTAATTTACCCAGCTTCTTGTACATTTATTTTCATTATTGATTCTAATAAGGAAATGCCATTTTCTGTTCACACAAATTCAATATGTGAGAGATGCATCTATATTAAGAATCTAGATTCTCTCACTCACAAATCAGTATATCAGAGGCTAAGCAGGTTGTCAGCTCAAACCCTTCACCTCCTGTACCATCTACAGGTGCAACACCTACACCTATGTATGCAAGGGTTCTCAATGGAAGATCAAAGACCTCACACTACACTTAATACATTCCCAGAAAATCACAGTACACATACTAACACATGCACCAGTGTCTCACCAAGCATGCCCTGAAGGCAAAACCCAAAATCAAAATGTTTTAGTCATAGGTGATTCCATCGTGAGACACAATGATGTCCCTCTCACCAGGCTGGATAAGGAAAAGGTCATGGTCAGCTGACTGTCAGGTGCCATGATATGCCACATCACACATGCAGTCACATCTCTCAACATGCACGGCTATGACTATCATAGCCCATGTTGGTGCGAATGACTTGAAATGTACCTCAGTGGACTATATGAAGTAATACATCACTGAGCTCTCTGATTACCTGTCCCAGGGAGGTATGTCCCTAGCCTTAAGCAGTATTCTACCTTCACTTAGGATGATGCTTCAATACAGGCAAAAAATGATTGATCAAAAATTGGCTTAGTTTATGGTGTCATTCTAAGGGGATCCAGTACCCACCAGCCTGGCATGATATGGTTGCTAGACCACGATGCTTTGCCAGAGATGGTCTCCACCTGTCACTTCTGGGCTTTCAGCTACTTGCTAAGGCCCTTCCCTCCCCCATAGTGCTTTTTTTAGGCAATGTCACAATAAACTTCCTGAAGTAAAAATATTCTCTATAAACAACCTTCTATTTATGCTGCTAAACACTAGCAGTCTAAATCTGAACTGCATTCACTGTACTCCTCACCTTGGAATATGCAGACATCTGTGTAGTGACAGAGACCTGGTTCAAGGCCTCAGAGCGCACCAAGAACATACTGGGATAAAATGGCTTCCACACATTCAGACCACAAATGAGAGTGTGAAAACTAGAGAAGTATCAATATTCAAAGATAAAAAACAAGTAATCTCCGTGGTATCCTCGAAGTCTCAAAACAACCCACTAAAGTGTAGTGGGTCCAAAAACAAAACAGTGTAAGAAACTTCTCTGTGTGGAAGATTTTCAGTCCATATATTTCTAGTTAATCACTGTATGTTAATCAGATCAGACATTACTAGTAGAAGTAGCGAATGTAAACCCGTGTTAAGTCAAAACAAAAAGTAATAATAGAAAATATATAATTGCACAGCATTACTAAGTATTCGAAAGTAATCCAAGCAAGGCAGGCAGTCTGCTTCCAGTTGAAAATCCTTTAAGTACAGATTTGACTGGAAACAGACTGCCTGCCTTGCTTGGATTACTTTCGAATACTTAGTAATGCTGTACAATTATATATTTTCTATTATTACTTTTTGTTTTGTTTTGACATAAGACGGGTTTACGTTCGCTACTTCTACTACTAATATTCAAAGATAAATACACATCCAGACTGGTTTAAACAGGATGATTCCCTAGAGTTACTCCATGTGCAAATAACTATAGGAAAGACCCCTCTCCAATTTATCAGCTATAGACCCCCTCCAAACCATGACATCCACATTGCCTACTTGGATTTACGTGAGTCACTCAAAATACAGCTAAACACCCTGGTTATGGGTGACTAACTACCCAGCCACAGATAGGGTAAATTATACTTGTGCAATCACACTTGCCCATAGGTTCTTGGACTTTGTTAACTCAAATGCCTTGGAGCTGATAGTTGCACCTCCACAATGGACCCAAACATTCCAGATTTGGTAAGCGCCAACATGGTAGAACAGGGCACCACCACAAGTGTGGGGCCTCCCCGGTGAAGTCTGATCATAAATCTGTATCTTTCTAAGTAACAAAAGCATCAATCGCCCACCTCCCTGATGCACAGGAGTAATTAGGATAAAAAACCTTTACAAAGCCAATTATAGCCTCTTACAAGAAGGCATTAATAGTTTCAAAGCTCCTGGCCCTACTGATGGCAAGGACACCTATACTGGGATATAAACCAATGAATTGTATAAACATCTATACAATTGTATTGACTCAGCCATTCCTGATGGGAACAAAAACAAGATCATCAAGAAAAAACAAGCCTGCCTGGTTGACATCTAAATAAACAGGTTGTATAATAGGAAAAAACAGCTTTCTAAGAGCAAGAAGGAATGATCTCAGAATTGAAAGCATACACTTCTCAGCTTGAACAAGCATTTTGCTTCAGATTTCTGCACTGCCGCCTACTTTTGAACATTTTCTGGCTTGTTAAACTTGATTTCTGTGTTGGTAACTATATTTAGAACGCAACCTAGGGCTGATTACTGAATTTCCTGCCTGCACTTATTTTTAAAATCGTTTTTTTTCTTAAAACTTGCATTTTATCTGTCTCTGGCCTAGCACTCAAGTGTGGGGTCATTTACTGCACTGTTCTAACTTGTTGATACTTGTGAACCTCTGCTTTCCTTAAAAAAAACAAAAAAACAAAAGAATCTTGCTTTGTTCCCACTTTTCTGAGATTTAAAAAAGTTCAGTTACAGATATGTTGTTCTGAACTGTTTATAAGTTTCTTGGAGGCCATTGTTTGCTTGGGCTAAAGGGAAGTCTCTGTGTTCATCAGAGGCAGTGATAAACATTGAGCAGCCTGCCTGCCCCTGTGGGAGTGGTTACTGCCTTGAAACTGTAGTTTTATTGGCCATTTTGGGTCAATTCCAAACTCCTTGATCTCCCTCTCTTAAAACCCTCTTTTGCTCGGTTTTGCACGTTTTTGCGCATAGCGCAACATCGGGCAGTGCCGCCAAACTGGGTTTAAACTATTCCTGGCTCCACAAAGTCTGCTCTTCACTTTTCCCCCTTAGAACTGCTCTATCTCTCAAATTAAACACCATATTCTCATTCTAAGGACCCTCACTGGTCCAAATAAGTAATCTTACAAGTTAGCACGAATAAACCATAAGCACTACTTACTCTTATACTCTCTACAATTACCTTGTCCCCTATTGGTCCATTTTAATTCAGTTCCCTATATTACTCTAGCATGTCCAAAGGTCAGTCAATGGTTTCCTCTCCAGTCCAGCTGGTGAATCTGGGAATTTTGAGGCAATGTTACAACTGTCTCATGTACACGGGACAACCCTCTCCTCCTCCAAACAGGTTCAAATATATGTGAGAGATGCAACCATATAGCCAAACTGGAGGCTGAGCTCTCTCATCTCAAAACTGGTGTAACCAGTCAGGAGGAGAAGGTAACCTCACACAACAACATACTCAGAGGCTCTAAATAAAAATCTACCTAAGCAACAGAGACCTCCAAAGCGGACATCCAAGCAAACGCTACCCCAAAACAAAACATGTACAACATATAGCACACAAAGTCAGTGTGCCAAGCAGTCACAGCCTTTAAGGCTGAATAACACACCTGATACCCTTGTAATAGGTGACTCTATTGTCAGACGCACTGACGTCCCGCTCACCAGGCTGAATAAAGAGAAGGTCACAGTGAGCTGCCTGTCGGGCGCTAAGATCCACCACATAACACAAGCACTCAGGTCACTCCAAAGCAAATACAAATATGACTCCATCATTGTATATGCTGGCGTGAATGACTTGAGATGTACCTCCCTTGACTACATGAAAAGAGACATAGAGGAGCTCTCTGATCATGTAGCCCAGGCCGGTATGACCCTGACCTTGAGCAGCATCTTACCCTCACCTAGAATGATGCCCCAGTATAAAGACAAAATGATCGATTTTAACAATTGGCTAAAATTTTGGTGTCATTCAAAGGGGATCCAGTGTCTGTCAGCCTGGAATGACATGCTCGACAAGCCACGTTGCTTCACTAGGGATGGCTTGCACCTGTCACCCCTGGGCTTTCTGATATTGGCAAAGGCTCTTGCCACCCCCATAGTGCCTTTTTTAGTCCAGGCTCAAAGGTCAAACCCACCTCCATAGACAGCACAAGGAACAAGAAACTAAGGGTAATGCTGCTAAACGCCAGAAGTCTTAACCTCAAGATGCATGCACTTGAAGCTCTCCTCAGTATGGAGAACATCGATATCTGTGCAGTGACAGAAACCTGGTTCAAGGCTCCAGAGAGCACCCCAGCACTACCATGTTATACCTCATATCATGCTTTTCGGCCCCAAATTCCGGACCGAACCACAAAAGGAGGGGGAGTTTCCATATTTATCAAGGATATCCACACCTCCAGGTTAGTGGCAGTGCACGAAGTATCGGAGACCATCCATGTGCAACTGACAGTGGGCAAGACTGCTTTTCAGTTTATAGCATCCTACAGACCACCCTCTCAAAGTCAGGAATCCCACTCGGCTTTCCTGAAAATAATGGAGAACACTAAGATCTCTCCGAACACCATTTTATTGGGCAACTTCAACTACCCAAACATAGACTGGGAGCATTACTCATGCCCCAGCACCTTAGCCTAAAGGTTCCTAGAATTTATAAACTCAAATGCTATGGAACAACTAGTCACCACTCCCACAAGAGGGGAAAACATACTAGACCTGATCATTACCAACATGGGGACTCTATGCTCCATACCAGAAGTATATCCCTCATTGGTAAGATCAGACCATAAATTAATTTCACTGGATATCCACATCCCGATCTCACCCCCAGCCCAGAAAAACACAGTGAAAAACTTCTCAAAAGTGAACTTCACACTTCTCAAAACTGAAGTGGAATCCTTCAAGACCCCAGGGCCAGTGGAAACTACGTCCCAAACTGCAGAATCCTATATAAATGCATTCTACGGACATCTCCAGGAATGCATGGATCATGCTATCACAAACAAAATCAAGACCCAATCACCCAAAGGCAGGCGTCCAGTCTGGTGGACCCCAGCCATAAATAAACTGTACAACAGAAGGAGGAAGCTACTACATGATAGAGCAAAATCCCTAAAAGGGAAGGCATCTCTGATCAGTACTAGCAAAAAATTACAATCCCTCATAAAATCCTCCAAGGCCAGCTTTGAGATAAAAATTGCACAGGACACTAAAGACAATCATAAGGCTTTTTTCAGTTATGTTAGGAACCTGGGATGCAACTCCCAGACTTGTTCGGAGTTGATTCTAAACGACAAAAAATACACTGAACCCACAGACATTGCCAATATCCTGGCAGACAGGTTCAGTGCAAACCCCCCCCCCCCCGCAAAAGAGCAAGTATCTATCCCGGCAGAGTGCAGCCTCCCAAACATCTCTGATGCTCAAGTGAAGGCCACCCTCTCCAAAGCAAAAAACACTGCTTCCATGGGACCAGATGGTGTCCTGGGCTGCGTCCTACATGAACTCCAAGAAAAACTAATCCCTCAAGTAAAACTGCTGTACAATCTCAGCCTCACTACAGGATATGTGCCCAAAGAATGGCGTATAGCAACAGTGGTCCCACTCCACAAAGTTGGCGCCTCTGCGGACCCTGGAAACTATCGCCCCATAAGCCTGACTAGCCTAGTATGCAAGGCTATGGAGAGGATCATCATGGAACTACAGACACTAAATCCTACTCAATTTGGCTTCGTCAAGGGCAGATCCTGCCTTTTGAACCTGGTCGACTTCTTCGAAACAGTCACCAAGGCCATAGATGAAGGGAAGGGAGTCCACACAGCCTATCTGGACCTCGCAAAGGCATTTGACACAATACTCCACTCGGGCATCATAGATAAGCTATCCAGCCTAAATATAAACCCCTATGTCACAAGATGGGTCACAAACTGGCTCAAAGACAGAACCCACAGAGTCAGAGTTGCTGGAGCCATGTCAGACTCAAAACCGGTCACAAGTGGCGTCCCATAAGGTTCTGTCCTGGGACCTCTCTTGTTTGGTATTTACTTTTCTGAGGTACAGGCCAACGTGGGAGGACTATGGCTCACCAAGTTCACAGATGACTGCAAACTGGGTGCCATAATCGATTCTCCAGCTGACACAAACATCCTTCAAAAAAGTCTCACAGAGACGGATAATTGGTGCCAGAGCCATGGTCTAAAGCTAAATGCCAAAAAGTGTATAGTCATACCCTTTGGCAAAAACAATGTGCCCACAAATTACCACATAGGTGGTAAACCATTAAGTACAGAGAAAGTAATTAGGGATCTGGGGACCCAAGTTGATAGCAATCTCTCCTTTGACAACCACATTGCCAAAGTGGTTAGAAAGACCTTCTACATAGCCCACCTCATCATGAAAGGATTCACATCTAGATCAAGAGAGGTAATCGTGCTCCTTTATTCATCCCTCATCAGGCCCATCATAGAATACAATGCCCCCTTTGGGATGTACCTTACCCGACACCTGCAGCAATTAGAAAGACCCCAAAAGTACCTCACCAGGAGGATCAAGGGACTAGATGCCATATGCTGCTCAGTTAAAAAAACTCCAGCTCTACTCAGTTGCATACCGCCTGCTTCGAGGCGATCTATGCCTGACATATAAAGCTATGTCCAACCCAGAATTAATGGACATGCTCCACCTCAGTAAATCTAAATCCCTTAGAGCCATGTGCTCGAGAGACTTGAACCTCAGCACAGAAATAAATAGAACATGCTGGAGGGACAGATTCATAACCCAGAGGCTCCCTTCGCTCTGGAATAGAATTCCAATTCATGTTAGGCAGAGCACCTCACTGACTCTCTTCAAGAAGAACCTTGATGAGTGGATGGGGGGGTCGTAGGTTTGTCCCGGGGATTACTTCCGTGTCACTATTAGACAGAGGCACAATAAACTAAACCTTAAAAAGGGCACAGTATACTCAAATCAAGGGGTGGCGTAAGCCAAACACAATCGGGCTAGGCTTATAAATGCCCCAGGGCAGATAGCCTAGTATGAACCTATGAACATAAGACATCTTGGAAAGTCCTCTAAAGCTAAGTAAGAATCTAGATTAGCATCCCTAGTGAAGAATAACCATAAGGCATTCTTTAGCTACATCTGAAACCTTAAAGGAAATGCCCAGATTTTCACTGAACCGGTAGTGAATGGTACCACATATACTGAACCAGAGGAAATAGCCAACCTGCTAGTGGACAAGTTCAGTGAAAACTTCTCCCCCACTGCCCCTACCACATTTACCCCCAGACATTCCTGCCACCTATTCTCTACCTAGTATCTCTACAGAGCAGGTCTTAACCTCTCTCTAGGCCAAAATCACAGCTTCTATGGGACCTGATAACATGAAAATCCAACAAAAGCCAGCACTGTCCATGAGCCAAAATACATTTATTTAAACCAACCAAAAACAGACTGGTTTCAGCTTCAAGCCTTCATCATAACACGTCTTATGTGGACAAACTGAAATCACTGTCACTATACTCTGTATTATATAGACTATTCAGAGGTGACCTGCAACTTACATTAACAGCAACCTCTGATCCTGCCTTAATGGAAATGCTACACATTCATAAGTCAAATGGTCCATGACTCACTTGCTCTAGGGACCTTAACATAGTATGTGACATTACCAGGACTTGCTCAAGAGACAGAGGTCTCCCAGAGGTTGCCTCTCTTCTGGAATAAACTTCTAGTACATCTTAAAAGGAGCCCCTCATTAACCCTTTTTAAGTGCAACTTGGACGATTGGATGGGAAACCACAAATTCAGCCCTGAGGGTTCACCAGTGTCCTTCATGGATAGGGGCAGTTGGTGCAGATTTAGATCTCCTTATAACCTTATAACCTAGACCATATCTTGTAAGGGCCCTAAGACCATTAGTCTAGTAACCATCTATAACTCTATGGATCAACTAATTCCTCCTGCATGATTTTTCCATCTTTCCACAACATGTCAGAATATGTACACAGTGGGTTTTTCCTCCTGCATGTCATGGACTTAGAACACCATTTCTTCAAATGTTACTACAAGACCTTGAAATAGTCCACAGTGTGTTGAGGGCTTGGGCTATGTAACAGCATTAGTGAATTGAGGGTCACTACTGAAATAGTCATGGTGAAAACATGATGTTATATTGTGGCAATCTGCAATGGCAGTAGTTAAAAGAAAAAGAAAGGTGCGTCTGCTTCACAGAGTATGCTGAATTGTTACGCTTACCGTCATTAGTGCAGATTAGTCTGTCATTTATGGTTCACAAACTATTATTCTTCATCACTTCACTACCTATTGTTCAGGGACACTGAAATGTTCATTTTTTCCTTATGACAGCTGCTTCTTGTCAAAGGCTAAGGCTGGTCAGGCTGCTTATTTGCTGATGTGTTATGAAGATTAGGAAATTTGTTGCCACACAATCATTCCTTTTTTGCCTCATCTTATTTTAACTTGCCTATGAAACAGGTGTCACAGAGTCCTACCACCTACAGACTTCCTTGCTGATATTTATATATAGAGAAAAAGCAAGATTGTCCAGTTTCCCACTGGGATAGGCTTTCAGTTTCTACAAGTCAGATAACTACAATCTCCAAAAAAAATTCAAGTCTTTTAAAGGCCATTTCAACAGTTTCTGAAAATATAGTTAAAATGAATATGTATACCTGCAAGTCCTGCAAGGGACACTTTTACATAAATCATTGTGAAATGTACTTATGCTGTTGACTTAGGTAGTAGACTAATCCACTAGGACCCTTTTCAGCTATAGTCAGGAAGAGACAAAATTAAGTGATATTAAATAATACAAGCACTACCACAATAAATAAATTCAAGGAAAAATAAGAGTGCTTGAGTGGTGAAAAAAACATGTAGATGGAGAATTTTTGATAAAGTGAAATAATGACTTAAAATATATTTTTTTCATTGCAATTACATGTACAGTTGTTCAAGTATGTATAATAATGTAAATTTTCTCTCTCTCTCTCTATATATATATATATATATATATATATATATATATATATATATATATATAGATATATATATATATATATATACCCATGACATATTTATAAAAAAGTATAAAATATAGTGAATGAGAAAAGTTGGGTACATGCTAGTAATAGTTGGAAAGGCTAAGCCAAGACAGAAGTGAAATAATTCACATTCAGCAACTAGTAACTATGTTACTATAGTATAAACAGAGTGATGGTAAAGGCTAGTAGATGGATTAGGTAACTGCACAGGTTTGTAAAGCAGTAGTATTCAACTATCTGTGAGGGAAGTCAATTCCTATATGATAAGTTGTATAGCAAGCTGGCTAAAAGACAGAACACACAGTTTGAGTGCCAGGCACCTCATCAGAAAATATGAGATTAGAGGTTTCCCCAAACTTAACATTGGGCACCCCTCCTTTTCAGCACTTACTTTTGTAATTTACAGACTAGAGGCTATAAGCTCTGGTGAGCTACATTTATTGGCATGTACAAAAGGAAAGTTATTGTCACATATTCTTTTGATACCAAAACCCTTCAGAAATTTTAAAAATAACTGGTGTTCTAAAATGGGCTTTTTAAATTAAATGCAGTGAAGTACAATCCTGTCAAGTCTGGCAGACAACCATTCTCCTCAGCATAATGCATCATTTCAAAATGAAAACATTGTTAGGGACCATGGATTGATAACCCTCTCTATACTGTTCATGCAACAATAGTCAAAAATTCTGTCTTAGTTCATCTAACTGCCAAAGAAATATCCTGTTGTAAAGAGGTCATTGTTCCCTTAAATTCAGCATTGATGAGGCCAATTATTGAGTATAGTGCCTCTTTTGTGATACAACTCACTAGACATATCAAAATGTCGAAGAACCTAGAGGGTCCTAATTAAAATGAACACTAGCTTAAAGACCACAAGCTTCCAAGAAAAATGGGAAGGACTAACCGTTTTTTCAGCATCTTATAAACTTCTGAAGGGAGATCTAAACTTCAACTTCCATGGCTTTAGAGACCACTTGCCCTGGATTTTTTTCATCTCTTCAAGTCTAAAAATTCCAGAAATATCTGAAACAGGGAACTAAACCTTCACTCAAAGATAATGCAATGTAGAGAGAGGATCATGCAGTGCCTCCCCCACCTCAGGGACAGACTTCCCGTGCAGATTAAAGCAGCATGATACATTATCATCCTTCAAAGGAGAACTATAAGACCAGATGGTCACCCACAAATTAATCCCACCTAAGAGTGGCATAGGCCTCATGTGCAGAGTATGAGGCAAGGGTGGGTACTGGCAAGGCATGCATGATGAAGAAACTCAGTTATCATGAAATTCATACAAATCCTTTTTTACAACTGCATAGTCAAAAATACAACTGCCAGCTGAGAGAAAATACAAGTGCTAGGCTCATCAAAGCAAATAGAGTAATGGGAAAAATGTGGCTGCAGATTGGTAGAATGAGTTTGTGCCAGGTTTCTTTCATAGCCAAATAAATCTAAATATGTCTGTGCAAACTGATGTGCTAGATCCCTTTTATTACGTAGTCCACTACAGTTCAACATTCATTTATTGGGTATGTATTCTGAGGACAGGGTGGGTGAATTGGTGGAAATTGATATAGCTGGTCAAATTATTGTCAGAATGATGTATTATTAATTAGACCCTGTAGTTGTGTTGCATGCAGCTATGGGGGATAGCTTAGCAATAGTAATAGTGTGGGAGAAGAGAGTTAAATCGCCCCCTCTCCCACCCAATGAAGTTAACTTTATACAGTCTAACTGGCATCTTATATTGACCACTTGTTTTATCACTACAGTCCACATCTTAACTGGACCAGTGATTTTTTTACCCTAGATCTATTTAAAGAATGTAAAATGTAATACAGGTTTTAAGTGCTTCATGTTAATCTCCTCTTCAAGCTCAGTTTCTATTAATGAATCCCATATTGACTTTTTTTTAAACCAGGTAGTTTCTTTTTTCTTCTCTAATAGTTCAGTTCCACATTTTAATCTTTTGTTCTTATTGATGGTTTGTCTGTGGTTTTCCATTTTCTAGTTATGACTTTCTTAGCTACTATAAACAGTAAAGAGATCATCATTTAAAACATTTCTTCCAAATAAAGACTTGTAATATTGTTCAATTCATTTCTGTATAGAACCAACTACGTGCATTCCCATACATGTTCTCAAGAACCTCTTTCTGAGCCATCACATATCCAGCATGCCTTTTTTTCCTGTGGGATCATTGTTTCAAGTCTTGTAAGGGTATAGAAATATTTGTGCAAATACTTCGATACAGTAATTGTAAATGTCTCAGTTTACCAAGGGACAAAACATATTTCCCGCCATTGGTCATCTGTAATCTCTCTAATCATTCACTCCATGTTATTTTTAAACTTGTATTCTTCTTCTTCTTTCGGCTTTTCCCGGTTAGGGGTCGCCACAGCAGATCATCTGTCCACTCATGATTGGCAGTGGAGTTTATACAGTGTCGAGTTGCCAGCCCGGCGCCCAACCTTCCACAGAAGGCACACACACACTCACACCTAGGGCCAATTTAGAGTGTCCAATCCACCTACTGCATGTCTTTGAGATATGGGAGGAAACCGTAGCACCCGGAGGAAACCCACACGACCACAGGGAGGACAAGCAGACTCTGCACAGAAGGCACCCCAGCAGAGAATCGAACCAGAGAACCTCTTGCTGTATTCTCTAATCTAAGACTGCCATAAATGCAGTGCTGGTGCTAGGTTATTTTGCACCCTAGGTAAAACGTATTACTGTGTGCCTTGTTTTACAAATAAGAAAACTATTTGCAGAACTGTAACAGTAGGCAGCCAGGGTATTTTTTCCATTCACACAGCCCCAGTCTCCACTCACAACCCTAACCATAGTATATGACTTGATCTTGCAAGGTTAAAAATGAAAACAAAAACAATAAAAAAACGATACTGTCATTAAGTGTACCTTTTTTTCACAAAAAAATACTTAAGAGTTCAGAGCTTGTGGTTGATCTTGCTTCACTAAAATGCACATTTCTCTTGCAAAGTAAGACAGAACTGCAGTCATTCTATTTGCACATAGGCATTGCCCCCATTCCAACTGCCTACCCAGAGAATATACTTTGAGCCTACAATGTTTAAAATAATGAAAATAAAAGGCCATGGTTACTTTATTTCTTTCACATCACACAGTCAAGAACTTGCAAGTGATCTTATTTCAGTTCGCCAATAAACACTGTACTCATGCAAGAGTACAGTTTCAACAACAAAACATTGACAAACAGTCCTATGTTTCTTGACTACTTCTATAAAATCATATTATAGGTTCATAGGTTCATACTGGGCTATCTGCCCTAGGGCATGTATAAGCCTAGCCAGAATGTGTTTGGCTTTCGCCACCCATTTTAAATTTATTTTGCTATGCCCTTTTTCGAGGTTAGTATACTGTGCCTCTATCTAACAGTGACACAGAAGTGATACCCGGGGTAAACCTACGATCTTCCATCCACTCATCAAGATTCCTCTTGAAGAGAGTCAATGACGGACTCTGCCTAACCTGGACTGGGATTTTATTCCAGAGTGAAGAGAGCCTCTGGGTTATGAATCTGTCCCTCCAGCATGTCCTATTTATTTCAGTGCTGAGGTTCAAGTCTCTCGAGCGTAGCTCGATGGGATTTGGATTTTCTGAGGTGCAGCATGTCCATTAATTCCGGGTTGGACATGGCTTTATACGTCAGGCACAGATCACCTCTGAACAGGCGGTATGCCACTGAGTAGAGCTGGAGTTTCTTTAACCGGGCAGCATATGGCATCTGTTTGAGCCCTTTGATCCTCTTGGTGAGGTACTTTTGGGGTCTTTCCAGTTGCTGCAGGTGTCTGGTAAGGTACATCCCAAAAGGGGCATTGTACTCAATTATGGGCCTGATGAGGGATGAGTAAAGAGGCACGATGACCTCCCCTGATCTAGATGTGAATCCCTTCATGATTAGGTGGGCTATATAAAATGTTTTTCTAACCACTTTGGCCACATGGTTGTCAAACGAGAGATTGCTATCAACTTGGGTCCCCAGGTCCCTAATTACTTCTTCTGTACTTAATGGATTTCCACCTATGTGGTAATTTGTGGGCACTTTGTTTTTGCCAAAGGGGATGACTATACACTTTTTGGCATTTAGCTTGAGGCCATGGCTCTGGCTCCAGTTGTCTGTTTCTATGCGGCCCTTTTGGAGGGCCCTTTTTTAGAAAAACAAGTTGTCCTTAAATGGCTCCCTAGAACACACTTCAGACCTAGTATATCTCGGACTCCTGCCTGGGTATTAAAAAAACAAAACAAAAAAAAAAATATATATATATATATATATATATATATAAAATAAAAATAAGAATAATAGTAAAGAAAGTCATCAACTGCCCCCAAAATACACAGACCACTAGTATCTGGTTGACCATGCCAGTGTATTACAAATAAATAAAAAAAAAAAAAAAATTCAACAGTCCCCAAAACACATTGCATACATAGTATTTGGTCAACCCTGCCAAGATAGTTTATTTAAAAAAAAAAAAAAAAAAAGAAAGTCATCAACAGCCCCGAAAACACACACACTACCTAACCTCATCTACTACTAGTATCTGGTCGACCATGCCAGGAGTGTTACAAAATCACAAACTGCCCCCACAATGGCCAGCCCACTGCAGATTTAGTCTTGTATTATGATCTGGTTGACCCTGCCAAACTCCAGGCAAAGGATGTTAGAAACAAAGAACAAATATGTAACCAGTCCACCTTTTCATTTTAAACAGTATCCGATCGATCCTGCCAAACATAATAAATAAATACATAAATTATCTGGTCGACCTTGTCAGGAAAAAAAAATACAGAATATATATGGTTAACCCTGTCAGGAAAAAAATGCAATATGTATATCTGGTTGGCCCTGCTGGGGGGGGTTCAGAAGAGCCCATTTTTTTTTTCACACTTACCTGAACTATCTGTTGTCACTGTGGATTCGTTTTCAATTAGTGGTAATAAAATTCACACACACTTCTGAAAACTACTCTACTGCCGCTCGCTCACTCTCACTTGTTGCTTTACCCAATGTGAAGAGCGGGAAGAGAGTGCAAGAGCAAAAGGACTAATCAGCAGCCACATCACATATGTGGTTTCTGACTAAACAGTCCAATCGGACTCGAATCCTTGCAGTCTCTAGTTAATCCAGAATGTTTTTAAAGTGTCCAGCAATGTTTTTTTTTTTGTTAAAGTGGAACTCAAGCATGCATGTGAACGGCTCCACGTTCCCCGAATACTCGCTACAAGCCGCACTGCTGTGCCTCCTCATGATCTGCACCCTAGGATTTTGCATATGTGGCTGTACATAATTCTCATTATATTCCTTCCCTAAATCTGCCCAAATGCCCACATGTGATCCTGTAATTGCCTCATCTGGGCACACTGCTTAATCCGATTTCTTTTTTTTATGGAGGCTAGACTTCAAATTCAGGACGTTTTTCAGTGAAAAAACATCTGACAATTATAGTATCATTTGCTCGGTAGAAAAGCTAAAGCATGCAGAAAAATACTCATCTGAATTAAAGTGGACTGTCCTATAGTATTTTACAAAACCAAAAGTAAAAAGATACACTGGAAATTCACATAAGAAACACACACAAAAAGACCCTGACAAAAAATCTTTCAAAAGCTTTTGACACAGTTATGCACTCGGGTATAATAGGAAAGTTAAATGAATTGGGAATAAAACCATGTGTCACCTGCTGGATTGCCAACTCACTCACAGTTAGGATACAGGAAATCAAAACAAGGGAAGCTGCCTCAAAGAGACCAGTCATGAGTGGAGTCCCCCAGGGTTCTGTGCTTGGACCTTTCCCATTTATCATCTACTTCTCTTAAGTAAAAGTCAAAACCAAAGGGCTCTGACCGACAGTTTGCAGATGACTGCAAGCTAGGAGCAGTCAATGAATCTACAAAATTAGTCACCCTGCAGGAAGGTTTTTTCACAAATAACTTTTTCTAAACTCAAGGAATGAAACTGACAGACAATGCATCATCATATCCTTCGAGAACTTCCTTATTGACAATACACCTCCAGGAGTTGGACTAGTTGTTCGGGATTTAGGAACTTATGTGGTCAGTGACCTAAATTTTGACCAAGAGGAGTCCATTATAATAAGAACATTTTTCATTGCTGCACAATTCATAAATGAAGAGATTGTTTCCAGATCTAGGTATGCCATTATCCCTCCTATATTCAGATCTCATTAGACCAATGATGGAGTATAATGCCCCATTTGGCATATATCTGTCTAGACACATGCAACTTCTGGAATGCCAACAGATATACTGTACTACAAAGATACAATGTCTAAATATGCCCTACTTGGACAAACCCAAAGTTCTGTCACTATAACCCATATCCTACAGACTACTAAGAAGCGACCCGTGTCTGGCATAAAAGTCATCCTCTGATCCAATATGAATGGATTTACTGCACATTAGCAAATCAAATGGCAAGAGATATGCAATGTCTTAACCTCTTCCGAAACATCAGCAGAACGGTTTGGAAGGACAGGTATATCTTGCAGAGGACATCCATGCTGTGTAACAGACTCTCCATCAACGTAAAACAAATGTTATTCTTGTCCATATTCAAGTACAACTTAGATCTATGGATGGGAAACAAAAAATTTACCCCGGAACTGCTTCCTGTGCTACTAATGAACAGATGGAGATCCTAAATGCTTTACCGTATGCATGGGTCCCCTAAACTATCTATGGAATCATCCCAGTTATTTTCACTAGGAGTAATACATAACTATTGATCATGACACTGTTAAAGCTACTCTATGGTATAGGTTAATTTGAGCACTAAAAGGGAAGCAGACTAGGATTAAAATGGCCCAGAAGGCAGTTAGACTAGTACTTACTAATGTTTTTGCATATAATACCTTAATCCTTCTTTGAAGTAGGTCCAAGGGAAATAAGCAAATCAAGTGCTCCGGCTGTATAACTTGTGAATGGTCATGGATTTATTTTATTTTAACGTATTTATTGAGGTGATCAAGCCAATAAAGTCAAACCTTGATAGCTACAGATATGCCATGCTTCATCCTTTTTATGGATTCATCAGTAAAACACAAATAGTTCGGCCAGTTTTTTGTAATCACTTAATTTAGAAAAGCCATACATCCATTACATTAGAATCACTGCAAAAAAAGTGAAAACGATCACACAGAAATGCAAAAGTAATGTCCATGGCAAACTAGAGTCATCATTGTGTAACACTGTAAAACTGCCTTTTGAGAAGGATCACTGGAAATGTGCAAATGGCTACTTAAGGACATAGAAGTGTTTCAGCTGCAAGGCTTCTAAATTCTCACTGATCTGTGACAGATAGAATACTGTGGGACCAAAGATGAAACTCAAAGATAATAAAACAAAAACTTGCACCTAAAGAACCTTGCCAACATTGCTCAATGATTCATTAATTCCAATATCCATGTCTCTGCACAGAACAGTGCTAGATTAAGTGGTACAAGCATGAACTCCCAATGTCTAGCAAGAGCAGCAACTTAAATGAGGGAGTATCTTAAAATTACAAGTTACATGAATACATGTTTTTTTTTATTTATTTAATTTAATGCCTATCAAGTTCCAATAAGGCTAAATTTACTTTTATGAGAACTGGAAGGAAAACTTTTAAAGAAAAAATTGTCTATAAGAGAATATACAATTGTATTATACAAAGATTTTCAGTAAAAGGTCAAATGCAAAATATTCAATACCTACTTGGTAAAAAAACATTCTTGTAAGACAGACAAGTGAGGGAAGATTAATTATTGACATACATATTTTACAGTAATTACAAGTTTAATGGCATTGGAAAGCACACATTTAGGTTTGAAAAGCTGTGAGGCAACAAAATCATAAACTAATGTGCTACTCTGCTTATAGTAAGACCAGGACACTATAAATATACCTGGGACAAAAAATGTACTTACACTATTGACCAAGGCTCTTGACACCCCTTTAGTGCCTTTTTTAGGCAGTGTTCCAAAGACCAAATTACCACTGTAACAGCTACAAACAAATGCATTCTGAGGGTCATGCTGCTCAATGCTAGAAGTCTAAATCTCAAAATGCACTAGCTCAAAGCACTCCTTAAAATGGAGAACATCGACTCTTGTTGCATAGCAGAGACCTGGTTTAAGGCGGCAGAAAGCACCCCTGCACTACCAGGTTAGAACTCATTACACACCTTTCTGCCCCAGAACTTGGACTGAAGCTCCAAAGGCAGTGGTGTTTCCACATTCATAAAGGATGCACACACCTCCAGACTGGTAGACCAACATAATGCATCTGAGATACTTCAGGTGCAGCTAACATTGGGTAAGACAGCGATTCGGGTCGTGGCCTGCTATGTCCCAAGACTCACACTCCAAGTTCCTAAGCGCCCTGGAGAATATTAGGGTCCAACCTAACACTCTCATACTGGGCAACTACACCTTCCCCTCCATTATCTGGGAAAACTACTCATGTATCAATACACTTGCCCAACGTTTCCTGAAATTCATCAATTCCAATGCCCTGGACCAGCTCGTTCTTACCCCCACTACAGGTAGCAACATCCTTGACCTGGTCATTACTAACATGGGCAACCGTTGCTCTACACCAATAGTCAACTCCTTCCTGGTTAGATCTGACCACAAACTAATAGGTTCATAGGTACGTACTCGGCTATTGGCCCTAGGGCCTATATAAGCCTAGCCAAAAAGGTACCCTGGCATTTGCCACTCAAGAAAATCATTTTCCTGTGCCCCTGTCAAGCAGAGCCAGAGAGGTAATCCCCTGGGTGAATTTCCCATTTCCCATCCAATCATCAAGATTTTTCTTGAAGAGTGCTAATGAGGAGCTTTGTTTGATATAGATAGGTAGTTTGTTCCAGAGTATGGGAAGTCACTGGAACAGGAATCTATCTCCCCAGCATGTTCTGTTTATTGTGGTGACAAGGTTTAGTTACCTGGAGTATGTAGCTCGGAGGCATTGGGATTTCTTTAAGTGGAGCATGTTCAACAGCTCTGGGTTTGACATAGCCTTGTATGTTAGGCAGATATTGCCTCTGAGTAGGCGATATGCGACAGAGTAAAGCTGGAGTTTTTTTTAGACTTTCTGCGTAGGGCATCTGTTTGAGGCTGGTAATCCTCTTTGTGAGGTATTTCTGCGACTTTTTCAGTTGTTGTAGATGTCTCGTGAGGTACATACCAAAAGGGGCATTGTACTCTATAATGGGTCTAATGAGTGATGAGTAGACGGGAACAATGACCTCTTTTTTCTTGGATGAGAAACCTTTTGTGATGAGGTGTGCCACGTAGAAGGATTTCCTGACTACTGTGGCGATGTGATTATCAAAGGAGAGACTACTGTCCACCTGTGTCCCTAGGTCTCTTATCACACTTTCGGTGTTAAGTAGACTACCACTTATGTGGTAGCTCATGTGTACAGAGTTTTTACCAAACGGAATGACAATGCACTTTTTGGAATGGAGCTTGAGGCCATGGCTTTGACACCAATCATCTGTCTCAGTGAGGCCCTTTTGTAGGATGTCCACATAGTTAGGAGTTTCGATTATGGCTCCTAGTTTGCAGTCATCTGAGAACTTTGTTACTCAAAGATCTTCTGTGTTAAGTCAGAACAAACCTCTGAACCGATAAAGGAACCAATGTAGTAAACAGCAAAATAGTGAAGAAAAAGGCAAACTGGTTCCAACACAGCACTCTTTAATAGCAACACAACAAGGTACGCGCTTTCACGGATTACATCCTCTTCTTCAGACCCAAATATAAAAACTCAAGTCACATCTATAAACGTTCTAGTAGCCAATGAGGCACACTAATGACTGAACCAATTTAACACATTCATTGCCTTGTCTAAGCAGAAACTAACATCAGTGTGTAAATCAGCAACACTATAAAACATACATTGCAGCTCAAAAATTGCTAAGTACATAATTAAAACTGACTCTGGTCTATCAAAAACATAAATTCTAAAATGTATCAACATTTAAATATACTATATATATATATAGATATATATATATATATATATATATAGATATATATATATACACACACACATATAAAAAAATCTGTCTAAAAATCTGTATATAAAACTGGTCAATCTTGTGGACATACAAAATAAAAACCATAGCAAAGATATAAGAAACCAAGGAAATAAGCGTGGTACTACTTGGTCAATGTTTCAGGGCTCTAGCTTTTAAAAAGGGCTTCAGAGACACCTTACTATTGAGACCTGGTGGTTTGTCAGCTTGATAACATATAATCTACTTCTGTTCCACTGATTCTGTCTTATTATTGATGTCACCACCTCTAATACTATCGTGTAAGACTTCCTGTTTGGCAGGACATTGACACTAAGAAGTATGTTTCCTGATAATATGATGACTGAAGGCTTTTTAGAAAACCGAGTACTTTTGTTCCTCCTACAAATTCGACTGTTGAGTTATTTCTAGATATTTGTGACAAACAGATCAGGGACAAGTTTTCTGATAATCACACTAAAGGCTTTATTAATTTGTCAGTGAATGAGCGGCAAGCACTTTTTGCATTGAAACGCATGAATAGTATTGAAATACGACCAGCTGACAAAGGGGGTGGGATTGTCATACTTGACAGAGATTTGTATATTGGATGCAAGTTGGATCTGTTGAGTGACTTGAACACCTACTCCCCTATCACAGGTACCATGTTGAAAGGGATTATTGATAAAGTATAGTTTTATGCGTTTGATCTACTTATGATAGGGCTAATCACTGAAAAACTGTTTGAATATTTCAAAGTAGATCATCCAGAAGTACCCGTTGTTTATGGCCTTCCGAAGATACATAAGAATGTACACCATCCACCCATGTGTCCTATAGTGTCCAGCAGGGGCTGGGTAACATATCCACTTTCTATCTTTGTTGAAAAAAATCTCCGGATTGTACTAGACAGTTGTCATACTGTGCTTAGAGATACTAAAGTTTTTTTTGCAAGAGCTGAATAATCAGTTAGATGTTTTATCTGGTCATTGCTTTTTTGTCACACTTGATGTAGCCAATCTATTCACTGTTATCCCCAATAGTTGGAGGATTGAGAATATTAGAGAAATATTATGTGCCAATGGATTTATTACTAGCAAAGTTGAACTCATTTGTACTCTTTTAGAAATTATTCTTGAGAATAATGATTTTATTTTCAATGACTCCCATTATATACAGAAGGTTGGCATGGCTATGGACACTGCTTGTGCCAATAGCTACACCAACCTAACACTTGTGAATTGGGAGACTAAGTTTGTTCTCTCCAATAATAGATGTTGTAGTTCGATAAAATCGTTCAAACGTTTTGTCGATGATATTTTTTTGCTATGGCAATATACAGAAGAGGAGTTAGTACAATTTTTACAGTACCTCAATGGATTGAATGACTTTTTGAGATTTACGTATACATATTCATCAGAAGAGATTGATTTTTTAGATGAGAAAGTGAGTAAAAATGCCCTGTCATCTGTTTCCACTACTATATATAGGAAGGACATTAGGAGGAATAACATACTCCACAACAGCAGTATGCATCCCAATCACATAAAATTTAATGTTTTAAAAGAGCAGATTTATCGCATGATGCATCTCCATAGTGATGATACACAGCTGATTCTTGCACTAACCAAACTGCCATTGACTCTCAGATTAGTGCAGCTTGGGTGGAGAGAAAGAGAAGATGTAGACCTTATTTTGAGAATGTTACCCCAAATGCCCAAACAAATGTTGGTAGAACTGTTGATTCTCAATCTAATATTATCACCAGTAGTACTGTATGGGTTAGGATGCCACTAACCTTTGCTAGCAATGTATGCATGGTATGTGATGTTATTAAGAACAATTGGGATATTCTCTTGACTGATCCTGGACTCAAAGATGTTATAGGTCGCCAACCCAGTTTTACTTTCAGGAATAACAAATCTCTTAAGAACCAGTTATGTTACAAATCCAAGGGTAGACAGAATGCTGTACAATCTGATAGAATGGGTACGTACCGATGCATGAGATGTATGACTTGTGTGTGTATATATGGGGGGGGGGGGCACTTTTGAACATCCACAATTAGGCTTTGAGATTAGCACCACTTTATATGCTGATTGCCATACCAAGCACGTTGTATATTTTTGTTTCTGTACTATCTGTTTTTCATTCTATATAGGCAAAACAAATAGAGCCTTCAAGGAAAGAATTTTATAACACCTAAGAGAAATTAGGAATGCTAAGGAAACAAGTTGGCCATGCATGTTGTGAAAGAAGGCACCGCACACAAGTTTAAATTTCTAGAAGTCATACACAATAGTATTAGAGGTGGTGACATCAATAATAAGACAGAATCAGTGGAACAGAAGTGGATTATACGTTATCAAGCTGGCAAACCACCAGGTCTCAATAGTAAGGTGTCTCTGAAGCCCTTTTTAAAAGCTAGAGCGCTGAAACATTAACCAAGTAGTACCAGGCTTATGTCCTTGGTTTGTTATATATATATATCTTTGCTATGGTTTTTAATTTGTATGTCCACAAGATTGACCAGTTTTATATACAGATTTTTACACAGATTTTATGTATATACATATATATATATATATATATATATTAGTATATTTAAATGTTGATACATTTTAGAATTTATATTTATGTTTATGTGATAGACCAGAGCCCGTTTTAATTATGCACTTAGCAATTTTTAGCTGCAATGTATGTTTTATAGTGTTGCTTATTTACACACTGATGTTAGTTTCTTCACTGCTTAGACAAGGCAATGAATGTGCTAAATTGGTTCAGTGATTAGTGTGCCTCATTGACTGCTAGAATGTTTAAAGATGTGATTTGAGTTTTAATATTTTGGTCTGAGGAAGTGGATGTAATCCGTGAAAGCGCTTACCTTGTTGTGTTGCTATTACAGAGTGCTGTGTTGGAACAGGTTTGTTTTTTTCTTCACAATCTTCTGTGTTAGCCTGTACTTCAGAAAAGTAGATACCAAACAGGAGAGGACCCAGGACTGAACCCTGTGGTACTCCACTTGTCACTGGTCTGAAGTCGGATTTGGAGTCTGCTACATTTAGAGTGTGGGTTCTGTCAGTGAGCCATTTGGCAACCCATCTTGTGACATAGGGATTTATACCTAGTTTAGTGAGTTTATCTATAATTGCAGAGTGGGGGATGGTGTAAAAAGCCTTGGCGCGATCGAGATAGTCTATGTGAACCACCTTACCCTCATCTATGGCTTTGGTGACTGCTTCAAAGAAGTCTAACAGGTTTACGAGACATGATCTGCCTTTTACAAACATGAACTGGGTGGGGTCCATAGTTTGGAGATTACCAATGTCTTTGTTTATAACGTCCATGATGGTACATTCCATGGCCTTGCAGACCAGGCTCATTAGTTTAATGGGGTGATAGTTCTCGGGGTCCGTGGTGGCTCCCCCTTTCTGGAGTGGGATAACATTCACTGTGCGCCATTCAGTGGGCACAAAGCCTGAGGTGAGTCTATGATTGAACATGGTGCTTAGGTGGAGTGCTAGTTCATTCTGTAGTTCATGTAGAACGTAGCCTGGGATGTTGTCAGGTCCCATGGATGCTGTGTTCTTGGCTTTGGAGATCCACACCACCCCCACAAAGGTTACCACCATGAAAAACTTCTCCAAAGCAAACTTTGGGCTCCTAAAACAGAGGTGGCTAACTTCATGGCACCGATGCAGATGGAGATCATTTGCATGACTGCTGAGTCATACACTAATGCACTGTACGAACACATACACAAATGCATGGATCATACTCAATAGAACCAAGACATTCACCTCCAAAAAACAGTAAGACAAGCTGGTGGTCCCCTCCCATAAACAAACTCTACAAAAGGAGGTGTAAACTGATGCAGTATAAGATCAAGTCCCAAGACTGGAAAAACTCCCTTATCAGCTATGAAAACAGAATGGCAGCAGATAGTAAAGACAACCACAAGGCCTTCTATAGTTATGTAAAGAATCTCCACGGCAATACCCAGATTTGCTCTGAGCTACTGCACAATGTTACCCCCTGTACCAAACCAACAGATATTCCTAATATACTGGCCGACAGATTCAGTGCCAACTTTACCCCTCTCTCCCCCCAAGGGACCAGTCACAATGCCAGTAGATTGCCAGGCACCCAGTATTACTGCTGCACAGGTTAAAACAGCACTGTCCAAAGCCAAGAACACAGCTTGTATGGGACCTGACAATATCCCTGGCTGTGTTCTACATGAACTACAGAGTGAAGTGGCACCTCACCTGTGTGCCCTGTTCAATCACAGCCTCACTGCAGGCTTTGCTCCCACCAAATGGCACACTGCTACAGTCATCCCACTCCACAAAGGAGGAGCGACTACAGACCCTGGGAACTATCACCCCATCAGCCTGACAAGTCTAGTATGCAAAGATATGGAAAGCATCATCATGGACCTAATAAACAAGGATATTGGGAATCTCCAAACTCTGGATCCCACACAGTTTGGTTTTGTGAAGGGTAGATCATGCCTACTCAACTTGGTCAACTTCTTTGAGTCAGTCGCCAGAGCTGTGGATGAAGGCAAGGTGGTTCATACAGCCTACCTTGATCTGGCCAAGACCTTTGATACCATTTCCCACTCAGGAATCATAGAAAACTCACTAAACTAGGCATCAACCCCTATATCACTAGGTGGGTTGCAAACTGGCTCACAGGTAGAACCCACAGTGTGAAAGTAGCGGACTCCAAGTCAGACTGCTGACGAGTCATGAGTTGAGTTCCACATGGTTCAGTCCTGGGTCCTCTCCTGTTTGGTATCTACTTCTTTAAAGTCCAGGCCAACACAAAAGGACTTTGGTTGACAAAGTTCACTAAAAATTACAAGTTGGGAGCCATTATTAATTCCCTAAGTGATGTTGACATCCTACAGAAAAGGCCTGACTGACACTGACGACTGGTGTCAGAACCATAGCTTTAAGCTCAATGTCAAAAATGTGTCATCACCTTTGGGAAAAACCCAGTTTCTATGAATTTCCACATCAATGGTAGTCTACTGAACACAGAAGGCGTTATAAGAGATCTGGGAACACAGGTTGACAGCAACCTCTCTCTTGACCACCACATTGACACTGTGGTCAGAAAGTCCTATGTGGCACATCTCATTACTAAGGGTTTTGCATCCAGGAAGAAAGAGGTCATTGTCTCCCTCTACTCTTCCCTTATTAGGGCAATCATTGAGTACAATGCCCCATTTGGCATGTACCTCACTAAACACCTGCAACAACTGGAGAGGCCTCAAAAGTGCCACACAAGGAGGATCCTAAGGTTTAAACATTTGTCCTATATGGACAGACTAAAGAAACTCTAACTATTCTCTGTCTCGTATCGCCTACTTGAGGCTATCTCTGCATGACTTACAAAACCATGTCTGACCCAGCTCTGTTAGAAATGCTACATCTAAAGAAATCCCAATCCCTCTGCACCACATGCTACATAGACCTCAACCTCATTACCACAAGCAACAGAAAATGCTGGAGGGACATGTTCATAACCCAGAGGCTGCCCATGCTATGGAATAGACTTCCCATACATGTCAAGCAGAGAACCTCACTGGCCCTATTCAAGAAAAATCTTGATGATTGAATAGGAAATAGAAAATTCACCCCAGGGATCACACCAGTGGCTTTACTCAACAGAAGCACTGGGAACTAAGGTCGGGTGGCATGATGCCAGGATAATCCTATGGGCTTGGCTTGTAAAGGCTCCAGGGCCATACGCCTAGTACACACCTATGAAACTATAAGATATTCAGGCATACTTGGGAGTAAATCCATGTTCCTTGCCAGAGACTACCATAAGAGCACCTAGAGTTTGTACAAGAAATGTTACATACCTCTGGAAATACTGCTAAAGATGGGTGTCTTGTTACAGGAGCATGTAACAAATTATCTTTTTTTCTGATTTTGGAGCATTATCATGGTACTCCTTGCACTACATGGAAAGTTACTCTTCATATATTGAACAGGGGAAAATTAGATGCTGAAAATGAACTCATTTGCTGAGGAATTTCACAAAAAGGCAGAAAATGAAAACTAAACAGAATGCAAGTAGCATAACTATTAGTAGTCGGTTACAATTAATTTTGTCTATCATGGGGGGGTGGTGGTTGATTTTGTTTTAACCACAAATCACATTTGATTGAAATCTATGTTAGCTTGTAAAAAATAACCTGAACAGCCATTTTGCAAGCCTTTTTTTTTTTTTGGGGGGGGGGGGTTGTAGGAATTAGAAGCAAACTAGGGCTCATCATTATTAGTTCCCATCTAAAATCCACTTTTAAGTTGTACCGCCATGTCTGGCACTTTGTGCTTGTAAGAAAAAAGTAGCCAGCACCAAACATCAGTGTAAAAAAATAGCACAGATGAGCTGTAAAGTTACCACATAAGATTTATTAAATAAATAAATCCCAGACCAGTTTCAACCCAAAGGCTTTCATCAGTGGGAAAAAATATTTGTGACATAAGCAGTTCAACACACATTTATTGGGTTAGCCCTCCAATAACAGTTCTTCCCTTGGTTCAGATGGTTTCCTGTGTGAAGACAATATAAAACATATGAATAAAGCAATATAAATTAAACACTGTAAATACATAAACATAATAATATATCATACATTTATAAATGATCATTCAAACCAGGTGAAAACAGAGCACGCAGTTTGATGATCCAATACTTCTCTTTCTTGTTTAGAATAGAATGCCATCCCTGTTTGTTGGATCTGTCACCATGGACCTTGTCAGTTATCATGAACTGAAATCTGTCAGAATTGTAGTGTAGACAGTGTGTTGGGTATGTTATTTTGCCTTAAGGGCTGTGATTGCGTGGCATACTTGTTTTGTGAAGTATGTGTTTCATGGTTTGTATTGTGGGGGTAAAGGTTGCTTGGATGTCTGCTTCAGAGGTCTCTGTTGCTTTTGCAGATTTTTATTTAGAGCTTCCGAGTATGTTTTTGTGTGTTTTTTACCTGTGCTGGTTTCATAGGTCTATGTGAGACTGGTGGTGTGATGCAAGTAATTCCCTTCTCCTCTTGACTGCCTGGTCCAGACTTGGGTTGAGAGAGCTTCACCTCTAGTTTGGCTGCATAATTGCATCTCTCGCATGTATTAGTGTTTGCTGGAAGGAGGAGAGGGTTGTCTGTGTACATGAGGCAATTGTAACATTGCTTCAAAATGCCCACATTCACCAGTTGGTGTATCTCTATCATGTACATGATGTGGAACTTTTCTCCACAGGCATCCGCTGAAAAAGGACCTGTGTCCAGTCGGAATTTTCCAGTAAACAAATGTAAATAAATATATAATGTGTGTGTGTGTGTGTGTGTGTGTGTGTGTGTGTGTGTATGATTAAAAATATAATTTCCAAACATTGGAATATTCTTGGTGCCAATGATGAATTGATATCTCTTTTGGGACACACTTGTCAGTATGGATACAGAAGAGGCAAAACATTAGGTTCCTTCTTCTCCCATTTCAAAAGAGTCAGTTCCGGGGCTATTGGATGCCACCAATTGACTATGACAGGGGATAGGCTTTGGGGAACATACACTTGTGGACATTGCTCTTGTCCATACATTTTTACATCTAAACAGTTTTCTAGTAGAAACACAAACCGTGTATATGACATGAAATTTTTTGGGAACTGTAATAGCGATTGGGTTGTGTATCTTGCGACATGTACATGTGCTGCTTTTTATGTTGGACAGACATCATGATCACTCAGAATGCGAATGTCCGAACATCGAAGTGACATGTGAATCAAAAAAGATACCAATGCTCTATACAGACACTGTCTACACCACAATTCTGACAGATTTCAGTTCATGATAACTGACAAGGTCCATGGTGACAGATCCAACAAACAGGGACGGCATTCTATTCTAAACAAGAAAGAGAAGTATTGGATCATCAAACTGCGTGCTCTGTTTTCACCTGGTTTGAATGATCATTTATAAATGTATGATATATTATGTTTATGTATTTACAATGTTTAATTTATATTGCTTATTTCATATATTTTTTTCACACAGGAAACCATCTGAACCAAGGGAAGAACTCTTATTGGAGGGCTAACCCAATAAATATGTGTGCTGAACTGCTTAAGTCACAAATAATTTTTTCTCACTGATTAAAGCCTTTGGGCTGAAACCAGTCTGGGATTTATTTATTTAATTAATCGTATGTGGTAACTTTACAACTTATTTGTGCTGTTTTTTACACTGATGTTTGGTGCTGGCTACTTTTTTCCTTGTAACATATGTTTTTTGCCTTGCACCAGTCATACTTGAAGAGGATTTTGTTCTTGTACTTTGTGTTTATACCAGCATTAATTCAATGTGTCACAAGTACTCAGTTTTCTCCATAGTTATGCAACAGTAAAGACAGTATATTTATGCTTGGGGTGTGGGGGAGTACAGGGGGGGGGGCTTGCCTCTGGGGGGGGCTTTTAGAAATGTATTTATTGTACATCATTTTCACTGAAATGTGTTTCAATGTTCTGTAGTTTAGATCTACTGAGTTTGCATCTAAATGAAGTACTGCCTGTTTTAATAAGACAAAATGAAATGATCTGTGATCTAATCATCATCTATTTTGTAGAGCAAAAGAACTAATGTTAAAAATTAAATCAGGTTTTATAATCCCATTGATTATGACATGAAGAGGAAGTCAAATCCTTTGTTCACAGATGATATTCTGAGGGTGTCAGAATTTAAATACAAAAAATATAGCTGGAATTATATATGTGTAAATGGCAATTTCAAGACTGAGCCACCACGATCATTGAGACAGGAAGCAACAACACCTTTTGTACATCATCACCCAAAAATGTAGCTATTGAAGTTTTCTAACCAGTCTATAGGGTGAGCTGATGAACATACAAGATGTTGTCTATTGCATTCTTGTAGCTCATGATGGGATTCAGGAGACAATGTTTTCATTTCTCTGGAGAAATGACAAACCATTTTGGCTGACCATTTGCATCTGAACAGTGTTGCAGGGTACAGATTCACTTATAAATTTGCAACTGTTAGCATGTTACAATCACTGTATGACTGCTATAATCAGATAAAATGTCCTGAAACAAGTGCTGAATAGCAGGACTTCTGTATAACCTATAAACATGTCATGTTGTTGTGTCTTTCGGCTTATCCCAGTTAGGGGATGCCACAGCGGAACTCCGGTCCGCTAATGTTTGGTAGTGGATTTTTACGTGCCGTGTTACCACCCCTAACGTGCAACCTTCAGTGGAGGCATGCTCATTCACGCATGTCTCCACACAGAAGACGCTCTAGCTAAGAATCGAACTGGACAATGTCTTGCTGTGAGGCGACAATGCTACCGCAGCACCACTACCACGGGTCTAACCTATAAACATGTCATGTTGTCTATATTTATAGATAAATGCATTGAAAAATATATTAAAGATGAGACCAGTTTTGATGTGGAGCTTAATATAGGACTCCTCACTTCCGTAAGTCCTGATTACACATCTAAAATAGCATTAGCATAGAGTACTGTCTCAATGAATACTATGTTCGAATGATACAGTGGAGGAACAGTGTAATTAGCTGGACTAACTTGTGAATGGGTCAGAGTGCCAAAGTGTAAATGAGTGACTACTATAAAGATAATCATTTGAAAACTCTGGAATTGGTATGTCTAGTATGCATCATCACATAGTTGTTGAAAAGTGGTTTTATAAGGAGAATAAAAATGTACAACCTTTTCTGACCAGCAGTACTGTATACATTATGACATAATGAGGGCATACAAGCATCTAATCCCATGGAAATTAATTTATTAAGTTTTAAAACATGTTAAAACAACAGAAGGCAGGTCAAAAGCAAGAAAGGAACAAAACAGTTAGCTCAATGGGGAAGTGAGAAAGTGCACTTAATGGAGTATTAAAAAAGGGACAACTATGTATGAAGTATAAAAAAGGGAAAACTATTCATAGCAATTTTAATGAATGCAATGGAGTATCCCATGAATACCAGTTTTATCATGTTTATAATTTAGATTAGAAAGTTATTTTTTTATTTCAGAACTTTACTCATTGATCTGACCTCCCAGCTTATAACAATTCAAAGGTAGTGCACATCAACATATAGCCCTGTTCTATAATCATCATGACTAGTGTTCTTGTATTCCTCTTGTACTACAATCCACATTGTTTTTCAAGGTTAAAAGATTTATCTCATTAAGGCACTTGGAAAAAAGTTAATCAAATCTAAAAAAAATTCATATTTGTTCCTTTGACATTCTGCAAATCTTCAATTTACTTCAAGGAAAGTGATTAGGTGGCAAATTTGGAAAATTTCATAGATGTTTATCTAATGCTTGTCAGATGGTACTGATGGAATTTTAAAGACAATGCACTACAAAACATGGACATCAGTCTGAAGGAGACTTTTTAATGACAGATACTGGAGTGGTTAACCTTCATCTTAAAGAAAGAGGAGTTCATTAAACATATCAAAATTTAAATATTCAGCATGTATGACTTTTATAACTCTTTCATTTGAAGACTGTAGGCTCCAAATTACTCATACTTCAGTGCTGACCTTGGAATTTCTGATTCTTGTAATTTTCTTTTAGATAAAACATATAAAAAGCCATTCAATATTAGCACTGTAAGAAAGTTTTTTTTATAAGCAAAACATCTGTTACAGTTAGGCCTACAGTTAAAGGACAAAAAAAAAACAGTTTGTAATCATTAATATTGGATATATTTTACATTTTTTAAATGTGTGCTATGTTACTTTCAAATTATGCATCAACATCAGTTTTTTAGGGTCCCACATGCTTTCCTTATGGTAAAGAAGTAGTCACAGTTGCAGTTATAATGCTTAACATTTAATTTTAGAATTAGATATTAAATGTAAAAAAAATTGTCAGATTGCTTAGTAAAGAGGAGACTGTAGAAAAATCAAATTATATTACCGGAAAATCATACAGATTTTATCTAGACATTGGTTTTGTTAGCTGAATAATTTTATATAAATACACACACACACACACACACACACACACACACACACACACACACACACACACATATATATATTATATATAATGCATACACAAACACACCACTTGTTTGTGTGCTGCATACAATTCATAAATTTACAGACATGTGCAGCTCCTCCAGGTAAGCCACTTAAGCACATCTCAATTTTCTCAATACATACATAAAAGCATTATTACATAATAAACAGGCAAACATACCATAATGTATGCCCTTCCCAAAATAACTAACAATTACTTTTTTTGTCCATGCAAGGTCTTATAAAACCTAATACTGGTGAATTTTTGCAATCTTTCTACATGACACAGCTCCTCTTGAAAAGCAACCCATTTAAATTGGACCTAACTGCAGTGTAGGATTTTCTCATTTACTTCCATTTCAGCTTTGGACCACCATGCAGTTGATTTATATTTATAATCATAGCCCCTGCCATTCAATATTTCAGTATTATCTCTCCCCAGCATATCTCTCAACCTCAGAGTAAGAAATATGGCCAAAGCCATAAAAAAGTGATACAAATAGGGGCAATTTTTAAATATTGCTCTTACAAACTTAGAAAGTTGATAGAATAACAGGTTTTGCATTAGCATGAATTTTCTGAATGGTATAAAGTCTAAAATGCAAACATCTGTCATTATTTTCTAACTTCAATGTTTAATGATTTGCCACTAATTTGCTAGAAAGCCACAATTTTATGAAAAATGGACCAAAAATACATCGCAAAAATCTAGACATTCTGTGAAAATCTCTACAGTTGAGAGGTATGCTTTCCGGACTGGTTTTCCATCCATAGTAAAAAGAATTATGGGTTTCACTCCCTTAGTCAAGTTCTAGCTACTCACAGGCCACTGTTTCACAGCAATGAACTGATTTTCAGCTTTCCCATATGGGTTGCTGCTTGTTCAAGCAAGGGAAGTACGAGTGTTTTTTTGACAGTTTATGTTTTGTGATGACAGACATTTGGGATTAGGGTTATCACTCTGGTTTGGGACTGATCATCTTCCACTCTGTGTAAACTGATAAATCCATTTAATTCAGAGTTGAAGAGTAAACAGTTCTCTCTTGAAAGTTCATGACCAGAAAAAAAAAATTCTTGCTTATCCAAAACGCAAACTGAAGAATACTGCCAGATGCAAAAATAACAGTAACAAGCAGTTTGCTACAGTTAAATCACAAAGCACTTCATCTGTGACTGCAAATGTAGTTTCGGCTTTAATATAGCAATGCCACTACTGTGCTAACATTCCATCTGTACCAGAGAATCACACCTCCTAACAGTTTCCACTCAGGACAACTGCCCTTTTTGCCTCTTTCAAGTAATGACTTTGGATTAGGTTTGGGAACCATGGTGAGCTTTACATTTAGAGAGCACGCTTAGGGAGTGACTTGCAGTTTTTGATTTAGGGATCAAAGTAGGGGATTAGGCTTAAGGAGAGATTAAGAGGATAAGGTTTAGGGTTAAGGAGTGGGTGAGGCTTTTATGTTTTGAGATAGGGTTCTGTGCAGGCACATGTATGAGTGCAGTAGGACTGAGCTGCTGGGACAATAGTGGCAAAAGGTGAACAACAAAGTTAATAGTATGAGGACCTGTAGTAGACTTAAGCTCTCCATTCAGATATTCCTCCAACCTCCATTTGTTCACTCTATAGACACTTGCCCTCTTGGATTGCACATAATTTCTCTAACAAACTTTAGTCTCTTCCTCATATTGTCAGAATATCCCACCCATCTACAATTTTGGAAAGTTGCACAATTATCACTTCTATGTTTGACACAGAACCTCTACATTTAGATTAATCCACATATTATCACAAGTGCCTATACTATTTGTGACATCTTCCCTGTCTTACTTCTGGCAGATGGCACATCTCTCTAACTTAATGTCTTTTTAGAGTTTCTCTTTATCCCATTCTCTCCAATAATCAACATCATTTTCTCTTTCCCAGTGCTCACCTACTTGCACTATTTTAACCCTTAATTATATTTACATCCACTATTTTAACCATTAATTATATTTACATCCCTATCAATTATTGAAGGTTTGCTATCATGCTCGCTTTCTTCTGCAAGACCGCTACATCTTTTTTTATCTCCCTTCTCCATTTTCCTCCCACTCTTCTTACTAATTTCTTTGACACCGCATATAAAGGTTGTGTGTGTCTGGTTTCACATATCATCTGCAGTCTGTCAAATCACTCCATCAATCATTCTCAATTCACTTTGTCTTCCCATCTTTGCAATAGACATATACAAAAGTTAGGAAGAGGTCCTGCTTCTTTAGTTTTACTCAATCAGCTAGTCTCCAACCTAAAACTCTTCATTTTGATATACTTCACCTTCTAACTGTTCAACATTGCTGTGGCTTCCTTAGCTTTTGCCTCTCTTCAGGATCCTTAGATAATACTCCTAACATCATAAAAAGTCTTGCTGTTTAAACTTTATTCTCTACAACTCAAGTTCCCAATGTTATCCCTACTCCATTATTTCACGTACTGCCTTCCAGTTTATCATCAACTTTGCTATGACTCCTTTTGATCTTTCTCTCCTAGATTATTATATCTCCCCCTTCTTTCTTTTGTGACTGTTGACAATTCCACCTTATCAGTTTGCTTTATTCCGAATTTTCTCATCTGACTCTTCTCTTCAAAACTGCACATATTATCGTCCTATACCTAGCATGTCTCCAACTCCCCTAATTGTACAGTCCTCTACCAATGACTGAAAACTATTTATCTCTTCATTTTTTTTTTATACATTATAGGTTCATAGATTAGTACTAGGCTAACTGCCCTCGTGGGCCATTTTAAGCCTAGCCAGTTACCTCATGTCAGAATCAAACTTTGCACCTTGTGTCTGTAAGGTAAAACACCTGATAGAAAGGTAAAGGGTTAACCTTTTATTACTAGATAGACACACCAAAAGTTGCTGTAACTCCCCCCACCGACAACTACTTCTTCCCTAATGTATCTGTAGACTCGCCCTACAACCACTCCTCCACTTGTATCTCCAACTCAGGACTACCATATTCTTAAAATTTGCAATACTTCTCTGTTTTACTGAAATGGGGAAGTCAACATATATACCTTGGGACTGGTTCCAAAAAAGCTGCTCTCACTGTAAGTGACTTAGCCCAGAATAACTCTGAGAACAAGACTTTTGGAATAGAGGCAATGTAAATGCTTACATCAGTGCAAGAACCATCTATAAATTGGCTTAGAATCAGAGGTCTAAATTCCAAAAGAGTTGCTGTCAGAGTAAGTCACTTACTCTGACAGCAAGTCTTTTGAAATATGGGTCCTTGTCTTAACCACCAATATCTCCCTGATCCCAATCACTTTAAATTAATTTTCTGTTTGCCCTCAACCTTCATAAAACATATTCCCTGTACCTACATCTTCTTCTCATTCGCCCTAATAAATTTTCAGTGCAACAAAATGTTACAAACAAAACCTTTCTGGATAGGCTGCAGAAATCAAACATTAATAATAAAAATTGGGGAAAGACTAGAACGTTCATTTAGGAAACGTATTTAAATAAAGCATAAATCAAAAAATAGCATTTTTTGCCATGTAAGTTGAAAAACACTCATTACATACTTTGCAAATTATAGAAAATGTAAAATATGTTAATATGACCACACACACGTAAAATAGATAAGGAAGTAACCACTGTAAAAAAAAGAACTGTCTCACATTAGTATGTCACAGCTATGGTCTTCACTCTTTATAAGCTTACTTTTCCCTAAATGTCCCTACATCATAATTACACCAACTTAAAACAGATTCAAAAGTTTGTCCTTGTGAACTTCACGTTTCTAGTTCCTTATCAGAGATACCTGCTGTCCCATCCATGAATTCCTTCACTAACACACACTTTCCACTTTCAACTGACTGTCCCATCAACTTCCCTATCTACTGGGCACATGCTTTCTTCGCACCTACAGGATGAAATTCCTTATTCTAACTGGATGCAGTAAATCTAAACTCCTCTAATACCAATTACTTCTATCCACTTTTTTCTGCTTGAAAATTACCTATCCAGTCTATTGGGCTGCCCTATACTCAAAACAAAACATCTTAGGACTCGCAACTGTCTTCATAGAAATACATGTGGGACAGACAGGTCCTCACCGGAACTTTAATATGCTTAGCTACATACACCTTTAAGGCACATTAAAAATTTGTTTCTACCGTGTTAACACATACTAGTATTACATCCTAATCTGTAATTCTGATGAAAACTTGTGTCTACATACCAATCAAGACTAACCTTAAAATGCAAAGTAGTATCACATGTAGTGGTAACTTATTACACATGCTGGGAACACATTCAGTTTGGAAACTATTCCTCCAGTGAGAGTCTTATTTTTATGGAGAATTGTGTCCCTTCTATGGGAATTTGCAGAGCCTCTGATTTTGCAAAGAAATAGGAGGTGAAACAGGGTTAGGTCTTCTGTTTAAAAAGCAAAACACAGGTCCCAGCAGAGCAGTCAGTAGGCTGACCAAAAGGATAGTCAAACTAATCTGTTGTGATAGGCAAGTATTTAAGACTTGAGTTTCGTGGCTAAAAATTGTTGGTGCCTTTCCAGTTGAAGGATATTCTTAGATTTGTACATACCAAGGGGGCACTGCATTCATTGACAGATCTAAGGCAAGAAAGGCCATGATAAGAAATCATCTTTGCATTCTGAAAACATTCCTTTATCAAATTAACTGGCTCGGGTAGAATCATTTCTTGACTATTGAGGAAAAATGATCAAATAAAGAGTTTTTCATAAAGTTGAATGAGGTCTCAGAGAGTGCACATTTGACACTGATGGACTGCAGCCCTGTATGTTATCTGTCCTCAGACTTTAAGCTTTTGATTGGGGTTCCAAGACTTGTTCTGATGTCATTTCATGGTCACATATATTTTCAGGGAAGAGTGAGAGCAAAAATGTGGAGAGGCAGGATAAAGTCAGCACTAAAATTATGTACTAATATATTGGACTATTCCCTCAAGACTAGAATGTGTACTACTATTACAAATGAACTCAGTGCAATGTTGGACAATATGCATTTATTTCCTGATGTAAGTGAAAAATGATTTCTAGTTTCCTTTGGTATCTGTAGCAACCTTAAGTTTGTACACTGCTTTACATTTTGTAATAATGCTCTAAGTTCCTTGTTGACATCCATCAGTGGTTATTGTGGTGGGGTTAATGAAGATTTCTTACAAGTTTTAAATTATTTTACTTCCCTAATTCTACAGCTTATTGATACAGGAGTTCCAACAGTGGTGTTTATTCCCGAAATTACCATTATATTTACTATGAATAGATATAGGGTGTTTCTATGCAGCTTTTTAGGTGCTGGTAAAAACTAGAGGTGAAACAGCAGCACTTTCAATTGGGTCCATTCAACAGATTAACAGAAATTTTGAAAAGGTATTTTACAAGCTGAGATAGATTTACCCTGAAGAAGTCACTGCAGATAGTAATACCACTCCAAAACCAAATGATACTAAGTAGATAGAAGACTGGTTGAGTGTTCAGATTTAACTAGAGAAAAAGAGATACAACATGGGATGCAGGCAGGGACTAGATTGGCAAGGGCCAGGTCAAAGATATTATAGCCTCTAGTTGGTAATTTAACAATCTGATCCAGTGCATTCATGTTTACAAAAATCTTGGAATTGCTGAGAATATCTTATTTTTAGATGTGCGAGTGTTCCACGCTATGCTTGAGTAGTTTAAGTCCACAAGCAAGAGGGTGCTTGGTTTGATGTTTAAATAAACAATGGTACTTTGCAATTTTCTGTGATTTCTGTGGAACATGGATAAGTAGGGATTTGAAGCCATCAATAAAAATTATCTATTTGGTAAAGGTGATTTGGATTCTTCTGGAGCTCCATGTTAGAATAGTGGGCAGTTTGACATTAGGGGTAGAGCGTCTGAAAAATGCAAATACTCCCCTACAGGTACCAAAGGACCTGAATGCGTAATGGCTGCTGGTATGGATGGAGTGCTGTCATTGCACTCAGGCCTCATCTTATTAACTACACAGAAAATAATGGCTTTACTATTCTGCAGGGCTTCAATTATTGATACCTTAATAGTTAGACTCCTAGCATGACTAGTGCCCACCAAATGCTGTCCAAACTTTGATTCGAGTTTGCTCAGTAGGATTGTCCAGGAAGGAAAGAGACAGACACAGAGTCACCATGTACAAAATGTAACTATGGGGGCAGCAAAGGCATTATCCAGTATATGGAAGCTCTGGTATGAGACATACAAGCAGCTCCTGGTGAAATTATCTCGTATACCATCTCATTCCAGGTTGAGATTTACTGTTTCCCATTACAATGTCGGCATTTACTTACTAATTGTTACGGCAAAGTATGTTGTCTTGATATCTAGGCATCATTCTTGGTGAAGGTTAGATACTATTCAGCACCAATGTCCCCCCTGCCTCTAGCACCTCAGGAAAAAAGGAATAAGAAATAGTTAGACTTGAATAGAAATGCCACAAAATAGCATGCGTGAGGACTACAGAACACATATGCATTCAAGCCAGGAAGAGAGAAGTTGGTGGAGGAATGCAGATGTCCAGGGAGTCATCAAAAAAAGGAATACAGGAAAAAGTGAGAGATGGAAAAGAAAGATCAGGTTACAAAGTAATGCTGGCTGGCTAAGACTACAGTTATGTTACCAAAGGATAAAGCATTAGAGGCACTCCACTTCTAAAACATGACTCAACAGATGGGCGCAGAAATACTATCAGGTTGTAAAGATAAAGACAGATTGATTAAAAAAAAAATCAAGACAATCTTCACAAATGATAATAGCAAAAACTCTAACCAGTTCACTGGACATCGAAGGCTGATGAATGGCATACTTTCAGCAACTTATGAATGAAGAAACCCCCACAGAAGCTGTACTACCCCAGACACAGCCTACCATGAAAGAAAAGGATTTCGCCCCACCTCCCCAGAAAAGCAACAAATCTAGGGGAAATGAAGTCTGGGAAAGCAGCAGTTTGAGATGGCATCACAGCAGATGATCAAAATGTTGGGCAAGTCAAAGAAATGGCTTCTCAGGGTACTCATAGCAGTATGAAGAGAAAGGTGCATCCCAGATGACTGGACAAAAAGCATTCCAATGCCAGTGTACAAAAACAAAGGGGGCATTCTCAAGTCTGGACCACATAAAGGTAGTAAACTCATCTAAAACTACATGAAAGATCTGGACCGGATGGTTAGCAAATGAATATGCTGCGTAGTAGAAAAGTCAGACAGGGGATGTGCAGTTCAGATTTATCATAGGACAGCACAACCAGCCCATTGTTTTGCAGCGATAAGGATAGTTGAGGAGAAGCTAGATACAAGTAAAGACCAACTAGGCATTCCTAGACTTGGAGAAAGTAAAGTGCCAAGAAAGTTGATTTTGACACTGCTGCAATGGCTTGAAGTCCCAGAAACACTGGTATTTATTTATTTCCATTTTGATGACCAGGTAGGTCCACTGGGCTCAAGGAACCCATTTTCAGTGGAGGCCCGGGCAGAAAAACTCCATATTACATAGTAAAACTAAACAAAGTATAATATTACATAGTAAAACTAAGTATACTAGCAAAATTAAAGAACATACATTACATACTAGATTAGAGACAAGTTGTACATTGGTTATAAAACATCTAAATGGTTATAAAGCACCTAAAATTTGTATGATGGCAGTAAAGAAAATTCTTCCCAGAAAGGGGAGAATAAAAGGTGGAAAGCAGATTTACAATGTATGCATTCATGATATTAAAGTATTCAGAGAGAGGCAGTTGTATAATAGAAAACATTGGAGAACATACATTACATTTTTAGTTAGAGACAAGTTGTTGTTCTTTGTTACATAGCATCTAAAACTGTATGATGGCAGTACTGAGAATCATTCCCAGAAAGGGGAGAGTAAAAGACAGATGTTAAGCTATTTACAATACATACATTCAAGATATTGATGTTAGATTACATTATATTCAGAATGAGGCAGTTGTTTAGGAAATCAGTATGGAGGAGAGTTACTTATAGTTTATGTAGAGATAATGTATAATTAATGCAGGCTATGCACTAGGGCACAGTGACAAAAGTGCAAACAGTCCTTGGACTCAGAGGGGTACCCAGTTTGACTGGGTGTGCATAAGGGTTCAGCTCTGAGCCCACTGCTGTTCATGCTGGTGATGGACTACACTCGCAAACAGGTTAGGAGGGACAAGTCAACAAAGTTGTTCTATTCACTTTTGATGTGGCATTACAGGCAGACTCAACAGCAACTTTCCCAAATAACAGAGGAATTGAATGCATAACTGAAGTCAAATGGGATGAAACAGTACAATTAAGACTGCTGTCTTCTTCTTTCGGCTGGTCCCATTAGGGGTCGCCACAGTGGATCATCTGTTTCCATTTCTTCCTGTCCTCTGCATCTTAATCTGTCACACCAGCAACCTGCATGTCCTCTCTCATCACATCCATAAACCTTATCTTAGGCCTTCCTCTTTTCCTGTTACCTGGCAGCTTCATCCTTAGCACCTTTTTCCCCAATATACTCAGCATGCCTCCTCAGCACATGCCCAAACCAATGTAATCTTGCCTCTCTGACTTTGCCTCCAAACCTTCCAACCTAGGCTGACCCTCTAATATACTTATTCCTAATCCTGTCCACCCTCGTCATACCCAGTGCAAATCTTAACATCTTTAACTCTGCCACGTCCAGTTCTGACTCCTGCCTTTTTGTCAATGCCACTGTATCCAACCCATATAGCATAACTGGTCTCATTACCCTCTTGTAGACCTTCCCTTTCACTCTTACTGGTACTCATACATCACAGATCTCTCCCGACACTCTTCTCCACCCACTCCATCCTGCCTGTACTCTCTTCTTCACCTCTCTTCCACACTCACTATTACTCTGAACTGCTGATCCCAAGTATTTAAACTCATCCACCTTCACCACCTCTACTCCCTGCATCCTCACCATTCCTCTATCCTCCCTGTCATTCATGCACACATATATTCTGTCTTAGTCCTGCTGACCTTCATTCCTCTTCTCACTAGAGCATATCTCCACCTCTCCAGGGTCTCCTCCACCTGTTCCCTACTCTCACTACATATCACAATGTCATCTGCAAACATCATAGTCCACGGGAACTCCTGTCTGATCTCATCTGTTAACCTGTCCATCACCATTGCAAATAAGAAAGGGCTCAGAGCTGTTTATTGATGTAATCCCACCTGCACCTTAAACACACCAGTCACTCCCCCTGCAGACCTTACCGCTGTCACACTACCCTCATACATATCCTGTACCACTCTTACATACTTCTTTGACACTTCCGACTTCCTCATACAATACCACAACTCCTCTCTAGGCACCCTGTTATATGCTTTCCACAAAGACACAATGCAACTCCTTCTAACCTTCTCTATACTTCTCCATCAACACTCTCAGAGCAAATATCGCATCTGTAGTGCCCTTTCCTGGCATGAAACCATACTGCTGGTCACTAATCACCTCCTCCCTTCTTAACCTAGCTTCCACTACTCTTTCCCATAATTTCATACTGTGGCTGATCAATATAATCCCTCTATAGTTAATACAGTTCTGTACATCACCCTTATTCTTAAAAATTGGTACCAAAACACTTTCTCCATTCCTCAGGTATCCTCTCACTTTGCAAGATTTCATTAAACAAACAATCGAGTTAAAAACTCCACTGTCATTTCACCTAAATACCTCTATGCTTCCACAGGTATGTCATCTGGACCAACAGGCTTTCCATTCTTCATCCTCTTCATAGCTGTACATACTTCCTGCATGCTAATCCATTACACTTCCTGATTCACTATCCCCACATCATCCAACCTTTTCTCTCTCATTCTCTTC
>NC_056743.1:757577211-757589711 GCF_019279795.1 Protopterus annectens | reverse complement strand
GGAGTTTGGCTGAAAGAGGTGGGAAGGCACTGGCTGAAATTTAAAAAAGAAGAGACCCAGGAGTAGCTCAGTTCTAGCACACTGGCAGCCATTTGACTAAGGAGAGGGTGATACAATGGTAGTTTTGAGGGGAGGAACTGGAAATGAATTGGCATATTTTTTTTCAATGGACTGCTGAATGGATTTTGTTGTTAGAGGTAGTGTATATGATAGGGACCACATATTCATATGGAATAATAAAGAATTCTTTGCCTATCACAGGTACTGGTGGTCTGGCAACAGAAAAGGAGATACTTTTTATTCTAGTCCTGGAAATTATCTGATCTTTTTGCTGGTGTTTTCACTTTGGATTTGGAAGTTGAGTGAATAGTCTAGTATCTAAAGGATGTGGCTGATTTTATTGGGTAACCACGGAGATCTGTGATAAGAGATTTTAGCAGTTTCTTTTTCAGATTTGGTGAGGTTCCAGATATCATACTTTTTGTCTTTATAGTATTTAGGAGTAGATTATGGTTATTTAACAAAGAATTGAGGGAGTGGAATTCAGACTGAAGATGGGTTTGTATAGCTGAATGAGAGGGACTTGAGCGAAGAGTAACCATCTCATCTGCATAAGGAGTGATAGGATGTTAGAGAGATCAGAGGGAAGTTTGCTAATAAAGATTGAAAAAAATCCCTGGGAGGGCTCATTTGGCAAGGGTTGGTAGAGCAAATAGGGATTAGCCTATTTTGACTCTGAAATACCCATTTGTTAAGGAATGTTGGAACCAGGTGACCGTATTGAGGCTAACTCCGATTTCTTTGGGGGTAGTACAGGAACAGGATGTGGTTAATAAGATCAAAAGCTTTGGTACAAAAAATGAAAGTTTTCCCTTATCTATGCTGAGAAGGATCTCGTTTGTAAGTGACCATAGCGCCATCATTATCCTCCAGAATATATGTTTTTTTAAGGAGGAGGAGGAATTGTTGGATTATGTTGACAGCTGGTTAAGCAGACACTTGGTTGTAGATTAGTTTTTCTAGTATTTCTTTTTATGGGTAAAGATATTTACTGTTTACAACCACTCAACGTATTTATTTTAAGATTAACACATTAGTAATGGATTCATTAATGTGTTAGTGCTTACTGCAAAAGACTTAAACAGAAAAAACTGGATTTATGAATACCAGTAGAAAAGCCCATGGAGTTTATAAACACCCTGCCCACAAGTATGCCATAGCTTTGCATTAATGCTTTAACAACTACTTTAAGATGTTGACTGTTGTACTGTAATTTGGCCACAGCAATTTGACAAATACAACTAAAGAAAAGCAAATTTAACTCAACTCCTAAAAATAGTTTTTCATATGCCTGAGGGGGTTAGGACATGTACATTTTTTAAATTGCAGTATAGCAAGTGAACCATTATGTCAGACTGTTTTTTATAAAAAGTAATATTAACTTTTTTCTATAAGTAAATGCAACAGAAATGCATTCTGAAATCATAAGAGTATAATATGCATAGTAAGAGAGATTTATTGTTTTGCTTATTTGTATTTTAATGGTGTAATCTTGATAATTTTCATACTATATTGTATTGGCATTATCAACTTCACTAGATGCTGCAGTATAACTTGACAGCTCCTGTATGTAAAAATGGAGTAATGTTCTTGTGTACAACAGTGCTTTTTGTTCTGTACTCAAGCTCTCCACTGTTATATCTTACTCCACACAAGCAACTTTAACAAGGACTGCATTGTGGGGCACAAAAGCTACGACATAAAAATGGAGCAAGCTCCACTTTTTAAAGAAATGCATTACATACACTCAGGCTACACTGATTAGCTACTGTTGTGATGAGTTTCTTTCACAGACATGTATCTGTAAATTTTCTTTTTCCCTTTTCTGGCTACTGAATGTAAATATTACCAGGAATTCCAGTATAATTTGAGTAGCATTGCAGGGACCATCCCCCAACTTGCAGTGCTGGCCAGATACTGGAATTCCAGATGTGACCTGCATATAGCATTATACATGTAGCAAAGTTTGCATAGCACTTCGTAATTGTAAGAAAACACAGTAGTTGTGAAGGGTACCCATTAATGCAACATATAGCAATGAGGTTCTGTAACAATTCACACAAATAAATCTCTCTACATATTCCTGGCATAACATGAGCACCATTGAGTGTGGCAAATAACTGTCAAAGTCCTCCAAAATCAGATATTGCCCAGCTCTACCTGCATGTTAGAAATGGTGCTGAAGGCATGTAGCTTTCTACAGTATCAGTCCTGACCCACAGGTGGATTTGACACTCTCAATGTTGGCCAACAGCACAACACCAATTGTACTGCAGACATGAAAAATGCATGCATGGTAGGCAGTGTCAGTCAGGCATGCATTTTAGTGTGCACCAATACAGGCAGAGCATGCTGTGGGCCAGCACTGCAGTAGACGTAATCTTGTTTGAAAATGTGTTGGGAATCATCAGCAGGGATCACTGGGGACAGCTTTCAAACATTACTGTGTATGTGTACCGTATGACTACCATCCCTACTAAATTTCATCCTGGAATCAGTTCTACCTTTAAGTCTAACCTAGCAATGCTAATATTTGGGGCTATCATCCATATAATGCAGTACGAGAGTCTTCATACAGTTGCAGCACTTGCTACGCTCTGTAAGCTTACTTCAAAGGCATTACTCCACTGTGAAAAGAAAACAATGTTTTCTTTCTCTCTTAGTTTCTAGCTGACCATCAAGCTTCACCAAGACTCAAGGCTTTTTTCAGAAAATGGATAAGAATCAATCACAGAAGTCATCATGATTGCTGGACTCATTGTTTTTTTTTCCTTCAGTGATTTTACACTAGTCACCAGGGACCAGATTGTGTATCCAAGTAAGAGATGGAGCACTGTGCACTCTCCCCATCTCACATGCATGCTTGCACAGATGCATTTAAAAGCAGGAATTGATGGTATCACCAAGCACACACTGCTGGTTTCCACGATCAAACACTTGCCATATTCCTTCCCTACAGGATGGTTAATGCCTATGTAGGACTATTCTAATACTATAAAGTTTTGTTTTAGCTTGCATTTCCAATGTAAAACGTGTAAATACTGCAGTACAGCAAGCCCAATTCATGAGTTAGTAAATCAAGCATAATGTTGTTGGTGTCCTTAATAGCCTTCCTGATATGCTACTCCAAGCATAAGCATTTTTGAACTCTTAGCTTTATTGATGCTTTTAAACATAACTTCAGAAGATGTATATGAAGGTCTTCAGAATGAATGAATTCATCCATTACATCCCTCAATAGCAAACAAAAGGCAATTAAGCAGAGAATCATTCAGTGTAGAGAAAATCAAAGTAATTTTTGAAGCAAAAAGATTCAAAACATAAAAGATTGTGTTGAACTGCTTTCTGTGCGTACATTTTTTGGGAACCACTTTTGCTTAAAACTTAATACAGTGATTTTTGACAAACATCCCTTGGTAACATCCTCAAATGAAGCAGTTGAAATTAAACAATGCTGTTTTATTGTGATTTTGTCATTTTCTGACTACACAACTGATGCAGACATATGGTAATAACTGTTACACTTTAGGGGTTGTAATTATTAAAGGATCTGCGATGCCCAACAACAAAAATTCAGATATCAGCTGTATTCTGTGCTGATCATACTCCTGCACCTTTGAGCAGAGTACTTAAACATGCAGGATAAATACCTCAGTCTACATGAAATTTTAAAGAATTTAATTTTGTGATGGAAAAAAAAATGCTCTTATTTTCTGTCTGTTGGTCTTTTGAACTGCTTGGTTACTAAAAAGCCTTGTGAAATGGCAATCTAGCCAGGTACTTAGTTGTTGAACTGCACTTGCATGTACCGATTTGCTGTGCTTTTGTATTAGGAAGTCCAGATCATCCATCTTCTGGTAGAAGGCATTTGGGTGAGGGGGGGGGGGGTCTCCGAGTTGGGAATCACTCCAGAAGGAGAAATCAAAAAGTGTAGTCATTTATTTCCAGAAGGCTCAGGAGTCAGTTTTCAACTTTGTTCTGTTTGCTATAAATAAGGAGCATTTGCACAGCGCTGTTCACTGAGCAGCAATGGTTGGCAGTGCTCTATACAAAAGCAAATGCTTAGTCAGTAAAATTCACCCATAAAACTGTGTTAGGCGTGTAACCTCTAACACAGAGGAGCATTGTGTGGAGTTAAGCTTAAAGGAGTTAGTTTATGCATCAAACAGCACTAATACAATATCCTAGCAATATTGGATATCTGTACTTAACCCTAGAAACCATTCCAGGAGACTTCTGTAAAACCCAGTACTTAAACCCTAATACACCACCTTAATACTAGTCTGGATAATATGGATATGTGATTTCTGAATGTCTCTGTAATCAGTTTGGTAAATATGGGCTTCCTGAGACAAAATAGGAATGATCTCATGTTCTCAAGACAGCCATTTCATCCTTAAACGAAGTGCATGTGAGAAATATACATATACAACTTCCTTGGAGGCAAAGAATTTTGCTTACAAACAACGTTGTCAAGCACACACAAAATACCTTCTCCACACACACCGCTCAGCATGCACACCGCTCAGCATGCACACATACCCACACCCAGACACACACGACATCTTATGCTGAGGCATGTAAAAATAACCTTTGCAAACATCAAAGACCTACGTAAGAACAAAAGATGCCTACTCAGCAGCTTGATAGCCATCCACAATGTTCTAGTGCTCCATAAAATAAATCCAAACAGTGTTTAAAACTTTACATCCAACTTAATTAAAAGAAAAAACAGTAAAATAAGTGCCTTTGTCCAGTATACCCACAGGACTTCTTCAGAATTAACCTTCCTAACAGGCAGTAGTTTAAATAATCCTCCAAAATGGTCACATGATCCTTAAGAAACCTTGGTCATTAAGAAACCTTTCCTTCCAGCACTCTACAGTGGTAAAAGGCATGAAAAAATGTGTTTTTTTGCAGCTACTGCAGATATGTCCAAGTAGGTGAAGAATGTGTAATAAATGGACAAAAATTAAAAATGAAAGAGAAATTTAATTGTACATTGAAAGGAGTAGTATATGTGGGCCTATGCTTGGTATGCAATTCATTTTATATAGGCAAGACTGAGTGCACTCTGAAAAAGTGGATTATGAACTTATTTATATTAAAATACAAATGATCTAGCCAAACATATCTGTGTTTGCTAAGGCCATAATTCTAAATTCAGTATTTTGGAACAGGTTAAATATAATGGGAGGGGGGACCATGGAACCTGCGACTTGAAGCAAGAAAATTATTCTGGCATCTGCATTTTAATGCCTTATATAGACCAGATTTAAACAAACACTGCTCTAATTTCATGTTAATTGAAATTAAATGCCTTAGAGTGCTAATATGTTTGATTTTTTAGGGGAAACATACTTGCAGTCTTGAAATTTCCTGAATGGTTCTTTTAAACATTTTTATGCATGTTAATTTATGGAAAAGGGTGAGCTTTAAAAAAAAAAAACTTCTAAAATAATATTTTAAAACTTTGTAACATACATTTCTTAGATTATTTAATGTGGTATAATCCAATGCACTTTGGTAATAATGCACTAACCAATATTGGTTGTTTGTCACTTTAAATGCTGGAAGGAAAGATTTCTTAATGAACATAATTTCTTAAGGATCATGTGATCACAATTTTTGAGGGTTATTTAAACTACTGACTGTTAGGAAGTTGGATAATGGGATCAAAGTTCTTATTTAAATGTTTTTTTATTTTAATAAAGTTGGATGTAGTTTTAAATACAGTTTGGATTTTTATTATGGGGCACTAGAATGTTGTGGTTGGCCATCAAGATGCTGAGTAGTCATCTTTTCTTGGTTCGTCCTTGGCAGAATGATCTGTTTTTTAATTTAAAAAAAAAGCCTCCTAACCTTACAGACATAGAACATAAATGTGTACAATACATGGCTCCCCCAAGAATGCAGCCCATAAGGCAAAAGCCTTACCTTGGACTCTAATCATAGGGAACTCTACTGTATGACACAAAGATGCCCCAATCACAAGGCTACAGTCAATTGCTTATCTGTAGCCAGGATCTGCAAATATCAAGAATGCACTCATTTCTGCATCACAGGTACAGATATAATTCCACCAAAGTTCACATTGACCCGAGATACACCTTACTGGATGATATGATGATATGATGGGACACATTATGCATCTCTATGAATGTGTGTCACAGACAGCTATGTGGCTTTCAATGACCAGCATTTTACCTTCACAAAGGCTGATGCCAGTTTAAAAACAACCATCACCATCATGATTAACAATTGGCTTATTTTCTGGTATAATTCCATAGCGTTTCAGCTTCTGCCAGCATAGGACACTATTAATAGACCACACTGTTTTGCTAAAAATGGTCTGCAACTGTACCCATGGGCTTTAAAATATTGGCTAAAACTTTATCCAAGCCCTTGGATACTTTTTCAAGGATGCCAAAAATGACAAACCTTCCAACATTAAAAAAAAAGCATTTTTTATATAAAATACACACACACATATATATATATATATATATATATATATATATATATCTATATATATCTATATATATATATATATATATATATATATATATATCTACTTGAAAACAACGACACCCCAAAACACCGACGACGAGAACACCGAGACCGGAAGAACGACAACTGAGATGACCGACAGTTTAAAAGCCCAACGCGGAGAACACCAACACACCGACATATTAAGGTAAGTGTGCGATAGTGACAGACTTTAGGGTTAGGGGCGGGTTAAGTGAGTTAGGGTTAGGGCGTGGGTTAGGTGATTGTGCGATAGTGACGGACCTTAGGGTTAGGGTTTGGGTTAAGGTTAGTGCATAGATAGTTGTGTATGCAAGGTTTAGTGTAGGTTTGTAAGGTTTTTGGTGTGCTTGTGTTATGTGTGTGTTTTTTGGAAAAGGTATTTGTTTTGCTGATTGTCGGGATTGTGGTTTGTCGGGCATGTGAATTTTCGTGCTTTTAAAGTGTCGGTTATCTCAGTTGTCGATCTTCCGGTCTCGGTGTTCTCGCGTGTCGGTGTTTTCAAGTAGAAATATATATATATACATACACACATTTATATATATATATATATATATATATATATATATATATATATATATAGATATAGATATATATATATATATATATGGATTCCTATTACAAGAACGAAAGTTCACTACTTCAAACTTGTAATAGTAAGCCTCACTTGTGTGAAAGTTCACTTTAACGAAAGTGAACTTTTGCGCAAGTGTACTTCACCGAAAACACCGCAGCACAGTGGAGGACATAAAAAACAAGCTATGTCCACCACTATGGTGTGATAGTCACAGACGGACGTTAGGGCACGGTTTAGGGCAAGGGGATAGTTAGTAAAGCTATCCCTTACCTTATCCCATGCCCTAACCCTAAGGTTTGTGACTATCACACCATAGTGGAGGACATTGCTATGTCCTTCACTGCACTGCAGTCATCATGGACCTTAGGGTTAGGGCAGGGGTCATGGTAAGGAGATAGCCCTATGGGCTATCGCCTTACTATGACCCATGCCCTCCGTGAGTACTTCACGGAAGTTCAGTACAACACCCGTTCATTGTACTGAACTTCACGTAAATGCACTTTCGCTGCAGTGATCATTCCATGCACTATTTCGAATGAGTGAAAATTCGATCTAGGGTAGGGAACCCATATATATATATATATATATATATATATATATATATATATATGTACACACACACACATTATATATATATATATATATATATATATATATATATATATATATATATATATATATATATACATATACACACACATATACATATATATACACACATACACAAACACTTTTGAATTATCCATAGCTGCTGCAACATCCCTAGCCTGCTGTGATTGTCACTTAGTCCTGAATGCCACTTTCTCAGCCATCTTCTTGGTGACTTCATAAAACATTTACCCTCCCAAGGACTGCAAAAGAAAGGAATATACACATCCAAACAATTTCTTAAACTGTATTGTATGCAACTATATTCCCTCCAAATGTTGTGTTTAACTGTTGACAAATGTTGTGTTTAACTGTTGACAAATTTAAATAAATAGTGGTGTTCACACAAAACCAGGATACTTGCAGCAGCTCCCACTCCCTTCCAGTCTGTTAACAATAACTGTCATGCATTATTTATTCTTCTGCTAAAACAAAGACAGTTTCCCATTTTATTTTCCTTGTGTACTTCCTTTTGAAACTGTCACTTATCCTTTCCTTGTAAAAATTATTTATTTTGTAACACATAATATATTTCAGCCCTAGCCACATACCTGAACTTAACTGAGTAACTGATTGGAGAGATCCCAGCACCTAAAAGATAAACAACCTCTGGTTCTACTCTGCTAGGACTCACTCCACTCCACTCCCCTACCCTACTCCCATTCCCACCCATCCCAATTTCACCTAACCTTATCCTTGCATTCGCTTCTCCTACCAGTTCCACCCAAACAACCAACTATTCCTGTTAATTAGGTCCAACTACTTAACTGCCCTAATCAGACATTCCAGTCAATATGTTCCAATTTAGTTTAACTTCTCCCACCCCCTTGTTTCCCTACCTAACCTTCACTCTTTTCGCTAGCCTCATATCTAGCACTACCCTCTCAAACTCTTCCAACTCAAACATTCCTTCAGAGTCTTTAGACTAACCATCTCCATTTACCCGCTATCTCATTTACCTCCCACACACTACTCACCCTGTCTCTCCTCCTGTTTCTACTATTGCCACTTGCAGCATTTCACATACCCCAGAAATCTCACCTCTTTACATAAACCTCCTCTTACCACCTTCTCTTACCTATCATCAAGCCTATATCAAAGCAACATCTTACACTACAGAAAAGGATTCCTTGCCAAACAAAATAGGACCAAATCTAACCTGCCATTCCAGTACGATTATATAAACAAAAAAGCTGCACCTCATCATCCTTTCATATATGCACTAAACTCTACCCCACTCTGGAGATTTACATCCCGATCCAGGTCCTACTACCTCATCTCCTCCTAACAAATCTAATCCCATTAAATCACTGAACTTCACTATACTCAACCTTCAGAGAATCAGAAATAAAATCAGACTTCCACGCCTGGATAGCATACAACCAGCCAAATCTTATAGCTGCTACTATGACATGGTTAAAGGCCTACATTACAAATACTGAATTTCTACCCCTAGGCTATGCCTGCGTAGGATCCAACAGACCTCGTAAAAAAGGTGGGGATGTCGCAATGATATACACAAATAACTTTAATATAGTAAATACTCCAATTCAGTTCCCCAGTTTGCTACTGCTGATATACAGAAACCCCTTCTAAAAATGAAGGACAACAAAAGTCTCTGTATTGTAGTCCTTTATATTGCTGCTGTCAGTAACATTCCCGTATTAAGAGGAAATCCTAGCCTGGGTCTCAAATAATTTTAATAATGAAATGATCATTGTAGATGATGAGAATATCACCTGGCTTGCCATTTCACATCAGCATCCTTCCACCACTATGAATCTATACAACTTTACTCAACTAGTCACCACTATAAACCAGATCCAATAAAAACACCAACATTGGCTCTATTCTTGATTGGATTATGGCCTCTGACACTATTTAAAATATCCTCCTCAGGCACCCTACCTAACAGCATTAGTGACCACCGTCCTGCATTTATAATACATAAAAATAGCCCAATGCCAAGCAAACACCAATACAAACAAATCAGAGACCTATCCCACTTTTATCCAACCATCCTTAATGACATTCTACACAATGTCATTTGGGACAAAATGAAAACACTTCCCCTCAGTGAAGCAGTAGAGTTCTTTAACTCTACATTTCTTAAGATCCTAAGCAAAGTTGCAAACCTCTAAAACTAATCACACCAACTGGCTTACCAGACCGCCAAGGATAAAGCCTGGAAATTATGGCAAAGAAATAATAACTCCATTGGCCTTGCTCAATAAAAGCAAATCCAAAATAAGGAAAAGCATACAATGATAAAAAAAAAGTGCTACCTTACTCTGCAAAATCAACACAAGTATAACCCAAAAAATTGAGCTCAATTAACTCCTTACTCAAACCATGCCCCAATAGTAATCCATGCCCGGCTCCAGATAAGACTTCTATGAAATTACCACACTCAAACTCATATTTCATTAATGTCATGTTATCACCAATCCCACTGCCAACTTTCCTCAAACCAACTTAGCTCATGCAACCTCTCTAGACCTAAACTCTCATAGATCTCCATTACCCTCTTTCTCTTTTTCACCTAGTCCTACAGCCATCATTACAATACTTATTCTCAAACCTGGCACTAACATCCCCAGTAACTTATCTCCTGAATGCCTTCAAAATAGCAGCCAACTCTATCGCATATTCCATAAGTATTCTTAACAGATTAATCCAGGAGTCTTATATACCCACAATCTCAAAAAAAGCATACATTCTTCCCTCTACACAAAGGTTGGAACAATACAGATATTACCAACTTCCACTCCATCACCATTCCCTCACCCATCCCTAAGATCTTGGAAAAATGCGTCAACACACAACTTCTAAATCAAATGTTAACAATCAAATCTTTTCCCTCATCCAACATGGCTTTAGACATAGTCACAGTACCACTACAGCTTTTCTTATATTTTTAGACAAAGTCAACAGTGCTGAAGATGCAAGCAAAATGGTCGCTTCTCTCTTCTTAGAGCACTCTAAGGCCTTCAATACCATCACCCACCACCTTCTTCTCACCAAACTGTCAGGGCAGCAATCAACTGAATAGCAGCAATCTTTCTCCCCATTCCTCAATACAATCACAGGCATGCCTCAAGGTTCTATACTAGGTCCCCTGTTGTCCGGTATCTTCATCAAGAACTTCTACCCTCAGTCAAGGTGCAGTCATCCAATATGCTGATGACTCAATCATCTGTACCGCCAACTCTGCTTCACAATTGCAACAACTCACCCAACCTGCCCTCATTTACACTGAAACTTGGATTGACAAAAAAAAATCACCTAGCCCTAAACCAAACCAAAAAACTAAACTCTTATAATTTACCCCTAAAAGCACTCCTCTAAACAAGTACATCTTCACCATCTTCTTCCAGAACAGCACTATCATTGAGGTTGTACCAAACACAAAAGTACTAGGAGTCATCATAGACTAAAGCCTAACCTTTGACCTCCACATTCACAGTAACATCCAAAAACTTGGCACACTCTAGATGCACAAATACTTTTGCAACCTCCCCATTAAACTAGCCTTGGCCACTTCCTTTGTATTATATGGTGCCCCTCTCTTCATCAATATCCAGTCTTCCCTTAAATCCAAACTTGACTCATGCTATAATAGAATTGAAAAATTCATGACCAATGCAACGTATTTATGCCACCATTGTTCCTCACTAGTCCTACTACACTGGCTAGAACTCCCACACTATCTTACATATCTACAGCTAACAAATGCACCAGAACTCATATTCAAACCAAACTGCCCTGCCCTTTCTTCCCTCTTCACTCAATACCATACAAATTGACTTCAGGAGCATGTGACTTTTTGATTGAACAGTGAAAAGCCCAGTCTTTCTTCAGGTCACATGCTCTACTCCTTCATTATCTCCAAGCTATGGAATACCCTCCCACTCTTTCTAAGGGTTACCAGTAATCTAGCCCTCTTTAAACAATCCCTGAAACAACACCTCTTCTCTCTATGGCACTGCACTTGTGCCATACTTACAATTCCCAACACTTAATACCCAAAACCCTCATGAATTACTTCTGTGTTGTATAATCTCCAAGTCTTCTATCATTTTGACTTTCTTAGCTTTAGCCTACAACTTCATCTCATTTTCCTTTCAGCTCTCCTTCGTGCAAGTTTATAATGTCTTCTAGGCAATAATGTACAACATGCAAGAGTCAACCATCAAAGATATAGTCAACTATAGCAAGCAGTGCCATATACTAATCTGTATCAACTCTAGCATCCTTCCCCTACATAGTAACCTCAATGTCCCTGATTATAATCCATTCAACTGCTTGCAACTCATACTGTAAGAGACTACTTCTTGTACATAGTTTAAAATTTTTTCAACATCTGTACTTATGTGATGCATTTGATATTTGTATGGTTTGTAGAAGTGTACTGTATTCATGTATATATAATTTATAGCACCAATATTTTCACTGATGTACAAGTATACTACAATCATACATCTATGTATTTGACTCAGTGCTCTTGTTCATTTATTTTGGAGCTTTTCTCCCCAAGCCTCTACTGAAAATAGGCTAATTTCGGCCCAGTGCACTATCCTGGTAAACAAACGCCACTATATAAATAATGTGTGCGTGTATCTATATTATATATATCTATATATATATATATATATATATATATATATATATATATATACACACACAC
>NC_056743.1:757562211-757574711 GCF_019279795.1 Protopterus annectens | reverse complement strand
GGCCCTTCTGTAGGATGTCCACATTTTTTTGGGGACTTGACTATGGCTCCTAGTTTGCAGTCATCTGCAAACTTCATCAGCCAGAGGCTTTCTGTGTTAGCCTGTACTTCAGAGAAGTAGATACCAAACAGGAGAGGTCCCAGAACGGAACCCTGTAGCACTGCACTTGTCACTGCCTTGAGGTCAGATTTGGAGTCTGCAACATTTACACTGTGGGTTCTGTTAGTCAGCCAGTTGGCAATCCATCTTGTGATGTAGGGATTTATACCTTGTTTAGTGAGTTTAGATACAATTCCAAAATGGGGGATTGTGTCTAAAGCCTCGGCGAGGTCAAGATAGACTGTGTGAACCACCTTACCTTCATCCACGGCTTTGGTGACTGCCTCAAAGAAGTCGATCAGGTTCAGGAGGCATGATCTGCCTTTCACAAACCTGAACTGGGTGGGATCCAGAGTTTGGAGATTACCAATGTCTTTGTTTATGAGTTCCATTATGATACATTCCATGGCCTTGCAGACCAGGCTCGTCACGCTAATAGTTCGATAGTTCCCGGGATCAGTGGTGGCTCCCCCTTTGTGGAGTGGGATAACTGTTGCTGTGTGCCATTCAGTGGGCACAAAGCCTGATGTGAGGCTATTATTGAACATGGTGCTTAAGTGGGGAGCGAGTTCATTCTGAAGTTCATGTAAAACGCAGCCTGGGATGTTGTCCGGTCCCATGGATACTGTGTTTTTGGCTTTAGAGAGTGCAGCTTTTACCTGTGTAGCTGTGAATACAGGTACTCTGCATTCTTCCTGTATAGATATGGGTCCTTAAGGGGATGAGAGGTGGGTAAAGTTAGCACTGAACCGATCTGCCAGGATGTTGGCAATATCAGTCGGTTCTGTAATTTTCGTGCCTTTGTGCTGCAACTCAGAGCAGATCTGGGTGTTGCCATCTGGATTTTTGACATAGCTATAGAATGCTTTGTGGTTGTCCTTGGATTTAGTGACGATTTTGTTTTCGTAGCTAGCTTTGGAGGATCTTATAAGGGATCTCAGCTTCTTACTGAGGCTGACCAGGGAGTTCCTCCACTCATGGGATTTTACTCTCTTTTGCAACAGTTTCTTCCTTCAGTTGTACAGTTTGTTTATGGCAGGGGACCACCAGATTGGCTTCATTTTTTTTGAGGATAGCGTCTTGGTTCTGTTTGGGATAGCATGATCCATGCACTCGTGTAAGTGCTTATAGAGTCCATTTGTGTAGGATTCAGCAGTTGTAACTGTATTGTCCATCTGCATGGGTGTCATGAAGTTCACCACCTCTGTCTTAAGAAGCATGAAGTTGGCTTTGGAGAAATTTTTTACTGTGGTTTCCTTAATAGGGGGTGGGGGCGGGATGTGGATATCAAGGGTGATAAGCTTATGGTCAGATCGGACCAACGAGGAGTTGATTTCATGTGTGGAACACCGGTCACTCATGTTGGTAATGACTAGGTCTAGGATACTGTTGCCCCTGGTGGCGGTGTGGATAAGTTCATCCACGGCATTGGAGTTCATGAATTCCAGAAAGAGTTCAGCTAAGGTGTTGGTACATGAGTAGTTTTCCCAGTTAATGGTGGGGTAGTTGAGGTCACCCATAATTAGGGTGCTCCTGCACCTAATACAATGTGAATGGAAAATTTGGCAGATGATGCTACAGTTGCTACATGGTACATACAAACATGATCAGTATGGTTTGCAATTTTACTCATGTAGGGCAACATATCCTTTGAAAACAGAAAATGTGAAGTAAACGTTTCTCCTGGGCCTCTGCTGAAAATTGGCTTTGTTCCAAATTGGACTTTCCTGGTAAACAAATGTTAAATAAATAAACCATTAGGGGACCATTGAGAAGAGCAATCTGTATGCTATTAAGGATGATCTTTTAACTGTTGATTCTTCTTTTAAGGAGCAGAATACAAGAACTAATAATTCTCTGAAGGTTGGTAGTAAGGTCTGTGTAACACTTAGAAGGTTATTTTGTACTATCAGGATTGTCCTGTGGCGTTGATACCCATATCAGTATGAATACCACAACAGGTCTCCCTTCAAGAGAGACCGCTGGCCTAGCGGGACTAATTCAGTGACAAGGAAATACATAAATATATGTAAATGTCTCTGGTAAAAATCACAGCTTGAGTATTTTTACTGCTTTTTATATAAAATAACGGATATAAGGAAACTGCAGCATATTCAGAAATACTGCTCTAGGTAAATTAATCAAGTCTGTCCAAGGGTGTAGTCAGGTGTACTCTTTGTATTGTGCTGACTACATTATTATTATACATATTGTTGCCTCTGGTGATGGCGTGGATAAGTTGATCTAGGGCATTGGAGTTAATGAATTCCAGAAAGCTTTGAGTTAAAGAGTTGGTACAGGAGTAGTTTTCCCAGTTTATGGTGGGGTAGTTGAAGTCACTCATTATTAGGGTGTTTGGTTGAACCCTAATATTTTCCAGTACATCAAGAAAAGAGGAGTGGAAATCCTGGGGCATGGTGGGGATCTGTAGCAAGCTACAATCTGGATTGGAGTTTTGCCCAAAGTTAGTTGCACTTGGATAACCTTGGATGCATTATGCTGAGAAACTAGCCTGGATTTGTGGATATCCTTAATGAATATGGACACACCTCTGCCTTTGATGTTTCTGTCCAGGTTACATGGCTGAAAAGTGTGGTACGAGTTACAGCCTGGTAGTGCAGGGGTGCTCTCTACAGCCTTGAACCAGGTCTCAGTCACTGCACAGATATCGATGTTCTCCATTTTAAGGAGTGCCTCGAGTGAGTGCATTTTGAGATTTAGACTTCTAGCATTGAATAGCAAATGTTTTTGTGTTACTGTGTGTGGATTTTGGTGGTGTAGATTTAGTGAGACTATGTGATGAGTGTGGTGTGGTGCAAATATTTACCTTCTCCTCATGACTGTCAAGTTCAGTCTTGGTTGGAGAGAGCTTTACCTCCAGTTTGGCTAGATAAGTTCATCTCTCACAGGTTGTAGTGCTGGGTGGTAGGAAGAGAGGGTTGTCAGTGTACATAAGGCAATTTCTACATTGCCTCAAAATGCCCAGATTCATCAGAGAGACAGGAGAGAACACTGGGAGCTGACCCTTGGACATGCCTGAATAAAAAACTATTTTCCTCTAGATAAGTGAGGAAAGCGAGTACAAGAGCTGTTTTTCTCTAAGCAAGTGAGAAAAGTAAGTACAAAAGCTGTTTTCCTCTAGGTAATGAGGAAGATTGAGTGCTATAGTAATTAGTAGCTTACTTAGTGCTTACAAGTTCTGAACAAATGCAGAGCATGAACAAGCAAATTTAAGTGCTAAAACTAAGAATCTGTATCTGCACTAGACGAGTTACAGGACAGAAACAAGTGTAAATGCAGGCTTTCTAATCATAAAGTTGAAAGAGATGGAAGAGATTGTCCAAATAGCCAATAACTACACATTCTGGGCCAGAACCACTCCTTATGTGGTAGACAGGTTACCTAGTGCTTACCACTCCCACTGATAAACTAAAGGATTCCCACCAACACGGAAAGGCTTGGGGGGCTCAGAAGCTTACATACAGTCCTGGATACAGCAAATCTGTATCTGGAACACTAGTTACAGGAAAGGTAGGAAACAGGCTGACAGTTTTTTAGCTAGCACACTTGAGTATGCAGAAATATTAGACCAAATAGTTTAAAAATGCAGTTAAATTAAAAAGGACTAAAAGAAAGTGCAGAAAGAGTTTATTAGGTAGAATGTGGTAAAGAGATGGGACGGGGCAGTGTCCTAGATCAAATCTACAGTGGGGCGGGCAACTGCAAAAGCCACCAAATTTAAACTACAAACCAAAAATAGGAAGGGTGGGTGGGACAAAACAGTTTCAACAGAGATCTAAGCAACTAACAGTACAAACATTAAAACCAAAAAAATATTCTCAGCTCTGTATATTTGCCGATCAGTCTCTCAGAACTGTGAGACAACAGTTTCAACACAGATCTAAGCAACAATTAAACTCTATAACCGAAAAAATATATAATCAGCTCTGTATAATTGCAGATAATCTGTAAGGCAGTCTCTCAAAAACCATGTTCCAGCAATTTGATTGCAGCTGCTACTGTACCAACTGAGACATTGCAGAAAATGTGGGTGGGGTGGGGAAAACAATTTCAACAGAGATTTAAGCAACAACTAACAGAACAAACTATAAAAACCAAAAAAATATTCTCAGCTCTATATATCTGCCAGTCAGTCTCTCAGAACAGTGAGACAACACATTCAACACAGATCTAAGCAACAATTAAACTTTATAACCAAAAAAAATATATACTCAGCTCATAATTGCAGATTATATATATATATATATATATACACACACACACACACATATATCTATATATACACATATACACACACACACACATATATAATGTGTGTATGCATATATATATATATATATATATGCATACACACATTATATATCTATGTTTTAGATATATATATATATATATAATAGAAAGAAAAACTGTAACAGTCCCAAACTGTCCACCACGAGGTAAGGTACAAAAACAAACAACAAAACTATAGTACCAATGGAGTCCGGAAGAACTGGAAATGAATCTTCAGTGTAGAATATTTAATAAATCCTTGTAAACCTGTTGCAGCAAAACTCCATGACAGCGAAAAAAACATTTATATCACAACATAAATTAAACGCTTTAGTTCGCTAAGGCAGTGTTCACTAAATCGAACTTCATCAGAATTATACAATGGATAATTCAAAAATACACTAGATGAGAAATAACATTCTAAAATTCTAAAGTTCCAGAAAATTGTACTGGTAGGAGGGGGAATTACCACTCGTATCTGATCCATTTGAGAATGGTTCTCACATTAAGATTCCCATTAAGGCCAGGGGGCGTGTCAGCCTGAAGTCTAATCTGCCATCTAAGCTCTTTAAGTTCAAGTAAAGGATTGCAGTCTCCGTAAGGTAATGACACATAATCGAGTACTAGGAGCAAAACTCTGCTGCATTGGGAGCTAGAAAGTGTGTGTCTAGCCAAAGCATTTTTCCAGTCACCTTTCCTTATAGCCTGACGGTGTTCCTTAATGTGATCACTAAGTTTTCTAATAGTTTTGCCTACATAGAAGGCAGAGCATTCATCACACACTCCCAGGTAGACAACGTTAGTTACAATCAAAAGAATGACTAAACAGTATCAGAAACTTGGGATTGGGAAGTTGGAAACTAGCACCCAAAGCAATAAAAGGGCAGCAAACACATTTGCCACAGTTTTACATCCCTGTCATTTGAAGAGGGCAACTAAGAAGAGAAGGGAATGTTTTTTCAAAAAGATTCTTCAAAGACCTTGTTCTCTTGTAACTAAAACTAGGGGCATCACCCAATACCCTGGACAATTCATGGCTACTCTTAATAATATCCCAATTCTTAGACAAAATGTTCCTAATGGGTTCTGCATCTAGAGAAATGGTAAGGGGAAATCTGACGAGGTCATCAGCAGGAGCTGAAGACTTGGGAATGTAACCAAATTTAAGAATGGGAGGATATTTACTGTATCTAAATGAAGTAACTTCATTCAAAACATCAGAAACCAGACTTTCAGGGTAATGTTTGTCAACAAAAAGTTGACATGTTATATCTCTCTACTTGTAGAGATCTTAAAGTTATACCTCAAGGCCTTAGGATGTGTTGATTCCCCAATGGCATTAATAAGGACAGCGATCTTTACACTTCCCTTTGTTCAGTTTTTAACTCAGCCGGCTTGGAAATGCTTAAGTTACTGATCAGTTTATTTTGATAGTGTCCGAACGCTCTGAGCGAGGATATTACTGCACTTAACTCTGCTACACTGGGGCGTGCGTTCTTTCAACAAGTGAGAAAAGAATGATTATTTTTATAAGGGAAGTTACCTAGACATGTGGCCATCCTGATTAGTAAAAAGAAAAAGAAACTTTATAGGGACATTCAGCAATATAAGTACGATAATGCTTACCCGCTTAAAACCAGCAGTATTAAAGACCATTTTGCATCTAATAATGCACTTTTTAGTTCAGGTCATGTAATTAACTCTTCGCATTTGGCACAGAATGTGAATGTTTGTGAAGAAGCACAGGATTTTTTTAATAGAAATTGTAAAGAAGCACCCATCGTATTTCCTTTGAATATTAACAATAGAGATGAAGAAGCTGGTAGTTCTGTTAAAGTTAACGGTTCTTGTGCCCAGAGTGAACTGTCACCACAAATTTGGTGATTTCAAGTCTCAACACTCTCGAGGAATCTACTCCAGTTTCTCATGCAGTTAAGAGACAAAGCATTAGTTTTAAGTGGCTTTTAACAGATCCCAACCACTTTATTGTTAAAAATACATTCCCAGCACAAAATGGACAGTTCAAACATATAGACAATGTTGATCCCATTGCTTCCACTAGTGCTGATCATTTTTTATTGTTCAACCCCATGACCAGAGTCCTATGATTTTTTTCCAGAGGAAGGAGTCAAGGCAGAGTGAGAGGGAGAGCGAGAGTCAGAAGCAGAGCAAGAGGACAGAGACATTTTTAACTGCGTCTAACAACCCATTTCCTGATCTTGTACACACCCAAGACATTTTTAATCTTACAGACATTACTCTTGATGAACACTGTTTAAACTGTTTACACAAAGGCTTGAACTTCATTCTCTCACAAAGGGTTTCTATTACTAATGTTTTAATTGATCTTAAGCTGTTTTGCAGAAAACTTAACTTAAAACAGGGCATAAAAAACAAGAATTTTAATACTTTTATCGATGGTAATGATGCTGATGAAGTTACTAGCTTGGGTATTGTAGCTAACTCTGGTGGGTTGCCTATTGATGCTATTGATTGTGATTCTGGTTCTACATCTACAGACAGTGATAGTACTGACTCAGAAGTTAGTCCAGTGTCCCCTTTAAAAAGGAAGAGCACATTTGATCCCCCTCTTAATCCAGCTTTGAACATTTTTTCAAATGTTTGTGAGAGAGAAATAAGAGTTACTTTAAGCAGTAAAACTCCTTTTAAATGCCATAAATTAACTAAGGAAGAGAGAGCAGCAGTTGGTAGCCTTAGTGGGAATCCTGACATTAAAATCCTTAAAGCTGACAAGGGAGCAGGCATTGTTATTATGGTATCTAAATGTTACAACAGTAAGATGGAAGCTATATTAGCTGACACTGAGAAATACAAAATAGTTTCCCCTGATTTTGTTTCAGACAATTTTTTGAGGATTGATAATACCTTAGCCAAACTATATCAGGAAGGTAGTATTTCTGACCTGGAAATGGATTACATGGAAGTTAAATCACCACAGGTGGGCAGATTTTTTGGGATAAAGAAAACCCATAAAAACCCTACAGATACCCCTCTTAGGAACATTGTGGCGTCCGGGAAAACCAAAACTGAATTTATTTCAGCCTTGTTGGATTTTTTCCTTAATCCTTTAGTTCAAGATTCTCAGTTTTTCCTACAGGACTCTTGGGTATTTTTAGATGAAATCTACAGGTGCCCACCTCTTGATGGACAATGCACACTAGTCACTTTGGACGTGGTAGCTTTATACCCCAGCATTCCTCACCATGAAGGGTTGGAAAATGTGACCAATTATCTTGTCAAGCATACTTCTACTCCCCCTCACAGAGTTACTTTCACCACTTTGCTTAAGCTGGTTTTGGATAATAATTTTTTCACGTTTAATGGTATCTTATACCAGCAACTTCAAGGAGTAGCCATGGGAGCTAAGGTAGCTCCAGCATATGCCAATCTAGTAGTTTGTGCTTGGGAAGCTGACATTTTATCTAAGCTAGGGGGTTTCAAGTTCATCAGTAATTACAAGCATTTTATTGACAATATTTTTTTCTTGTGGAAAGGTTCTCTTATGGAACTAGATTGTTTTCTTGATCAGGTGAGCCGGAGTATACAGTTTTTGGATTTTACTGTCTCTGGAAAAGGGAATGTAGTAATTTTTTGGCCAATACGCTGGCCTTAGATCCCCTTACTTACTTAGATTCTCTTCCAACATCCATAGGAAAAGCACTTTTCGTAACAACTACCTTGATTTTTTGAGCCAACATCCTCCCTTTATGAAAAGGAACATAGTCAAGGGGCAGTTTGTACATCTTAGTCGCATTGTGAGTGATTATGTTTTTTCTAATGAAAGTCAGTTTCTGAAACAAAATATATACAACACACACATATATATATATATATATATATATATATATATATATATATATATATATATATATATATATATATATATATATATATATATATATATATATACACACACACACACACACACACACACACACACACACACACACACACATATAGTATACATGCATTTAGTCGCTGAAACACTCTCCAGACATTAGTTTTTCCAAACCGGAATGGCAAATTTTATAGCGAAAGGTCGGAATGTTGTACAAAACACCAAATGTGACATTTCTGACCGCTCTACCACATTAACAAGTGCTACCATAGGTGTCAAAAAAAGGGGGGGGGTATTGTGTGTTTCGACTATCTGCTGTTCAGACGTAGGAGAACCTGCTGCACTGCTTTTGACATTTGGTATGCCGACAAGTTAATGGATGGCTAAATGCATGTATACCTATATATATATATTATATATATATATATATATATATATATATATATATATATATATATATATATATATATATATATACATACATATACACACACACATACATATATACACACACATACATATGCACATACATATATATATATATATATATATATATCTATATATATATATATATATATATATATATATATATATACACATATATAAGCTTTAAAGGCTTGGCAGTGGTGAGGTTGGTAGCAAATTGAGCTACTTTGTTGTAACAAGAGGCCAGTTTGATTTTAGTGTAGAGCTTAGTTTCGTAAGGATGGTAATGCATATGACAGAGTTGGAAGCAAATAGGCTGAGGCTATGTTTTTTCTTGCGGAGTCTGTAAAGTACTGTTTTTCCATGTAAAGGGAGCAATGATTTTGGTGGGTCTTTGTAATTTGATCAACATATTCTTTAAACAATGAAAAATGTCTAATAATATTGTCTATGGTACTACCATAATTTTAGTATTATTTGCCGATGTAACCCAGAAATATTGCTTTTGTGATGTAGATAATCATATTTTTGGGTAAAGAGCATCAGGTTTGTTTTATTCAGATTAAGGAGTAGGCCTGAATTTTTACAGTCAGCTTTCAATCGAAGAGAAAAATTTTGGCTATTTGTTGTAATCTGGATATTGTGGAGGCTGTACATAATAAAGTCAAATCATCTGCTTATTGTACTATATTTGCTTGGTGTAGGGCAGTGTGAAGTTTGTGTATAAAAATATTAAAAAGAAGGGGTCCTAGTATATAGCCCTGAGGGACACCTATAGTAACTGGAAGAGGGAGAGAGGTCCTTTTGCCATCTGACTGCTTGTCGCCTTCCATATAGATAACTAAAGAACTATTTAAGGAAGGGTAGAGAGCCCTTTAGAAGAGATAAGTTTAGGAACATAGTAGACAGTATGTTACCAATATTCCTGTGATAGTTAATAGTGTTGAAGTGAAGGAGGGCAGTGTTTGTGCTGTGGTGGGGTCTGAAACTATGTTGTGTTTCAGGGAACAGTTTTGAATTTTGGTGATGTAGAAGCTGTGCGCTAGTATATTTTTCATTAGGAGGAAGAGGATTGCAATGTGCCTGCAGCTATTAAACTCTGCAGATGTGCCACCTTTGTGTAAAAAGTATAATTTTTTTCTAGATGGAAGGAATGTATTTTTCAGAAATCGATCTATTAATACAGAGAATGGAAAAGCAATTGCACATGCAGTCATTTTAAGTAGTCTGGGGGGAGCTGTCCGCAGACAGGGTGATTGGTTTTAACTTGTGTAGGAGTTTTTAATGGTGGAGGTAGATAAAGGGCTAAAGTAAAACAAATGAGGATATTTAGCAGAGACTACAAGTACTGAGAGGGCAGAGGAAGTATTAATGTTTGTGAGGGACAATACAGGTCTGTATAAAATAATAGTTGGTAAACTGTCTGGGAATTGAATCAGTAGTATTGTTGGAAGTAGGGGTGGGAGAGGTAATATGGCCTGGATATTAAAGTTTAAGGATGTCCTGATGTTTATTTTGGAGGACGTTATATGTTTGCTTGTCATGTTTTATTTGCTATTTTATCCCATTCCTTAGTCGGCTGAAAAGTTGAAATGTATTTTGCATTCTATTTTTCAGCCACTCTTTCAAAGCTTTATCTCACTCTTGAGCATTAATTTCTTACTTCCTTTTCTTAGCCATGGTGCAGTACTGGATTTGACCGTTTAAGTGCATATTGGAGCAAGGTTATTGAGAATTTTTAAGAGTATCTCATTGAAGTGTGAGGCAGTACAGTCTAATATATTTTAATATTTTCCAGTTATATTCTCTTAAGCATTTAATAAAAAAGTGTGTTCATTAAAGTTTGAGTTACGAACCTGGTTGTAAAATTATATGTTTATCTTGGATATGGTAACTTCTGAAACCATATGTAGGTCGATGGTCACTTACACTGTCTAGAATGTTATCAGTTGCCCTAATTTTGTTGGGTGTGTTAGCAAGAATCTAATCAAAATTGATTGCCCACCAGTACGTTTGTTAAACACTAGTAACCAATGCAATTAACTGTTTAAAGCCATACAGGGTTATGGAATCAGATGTGGTGTTGCTATTAATAATCTGCCAGTCTATATTTAGGTCTCCAAGTTGTTCATGATGAAATAGTTTTGGATATTTTCCATAATGGGAAATAGTTTTACCTGTTGGGATATATATGGCTGCTAAACAAAGCATTTTCTTATTGATTATATGTGATAAAAGGAGTTCCACATTATTAAACTGTTGTATCTCCTGTGCGAATGTGATTATATTCAGAGCATTTTTGTAGAGGATGGCTATGAAACCACCCTGCTTATTTTTCCTGGCAAGCCTAATTATACTAAAACCAGGTGGGGTAATTCCATTGTCATTTATGTTGGTCTTTTTTCAACCATGTTTCTTTAGCTATGATTACATCTTGGGAATATGTGACAATACAAGCTTGCATGTCCTGGATTTTATTGCATACACCTCCATGAATGATATTTAAGAAGAGAAGGCTTGAACTGTGGGATGGGAGAGGAAAAAAGAATTGTTCGTTTAATACTGTGCTGTTAGTGTGGGCTTTTTGTTGTGGTGTGGGGCCAGAGTTTGGGTGAATGTCTCCACGGATTTGTTTGGATGAAATTTTTCAGTATGTAGCCAAGTGCATTTATGCTTTAGTTTTATTGGATTTTGTATGGTAATATACTTAGATATAACATACCTGTAACCAAAGAAATTCATTAAAATTTACTAGTACAGTGTGGGTGCTGTGGTAATTGTTAGATTTGTTAACTGTTGGTATAGCAAGTATGGGTTTGTAGGACTATTACATTTATTTGTGGGGTATAGTAGTTGGTAAAGAGTGCTAATGTGCTGAGGATGCACACTAACATGGTTTGACTTGGAGCCATTTTTAAAATGCAAGTTAGATTTTACTGAAAAGACAGTTTGCATTGTAAAATTGTACCATGCAAGAATAATTCCAGTTACAGATGTGCCACGTCTGAAAGGACAAGCTTGGTACAGCACTTTAAGTAAACAAGTTAAAGATGCTAATTAAAGAGAAACTGTAACTGGGTTATGTTCCGACTATTATGATGCAGAGATAGGTTGGAGGACGTACAGGGGTGGAGTTGTGCTATTTTAAATGTAGAGTATGAGAGGGTGTGTGGGAACTGGGGGTAGGGTAGTGGTGCGGAGTTAGTCCAAACATAGCAAATGTAAACAGATCAGAGCCCAAATATGGAATCGGCAATGTACCAGAGTTGAGAAAAGCAAAACAAATCAGTAATCATTGACTATGGCAAAAAGGTATGAACATTTCCATAGATAACTGTACGAGTTGAAAAGTGTAGAATGGAAGCAGAGAGTGGGCAAAATGAGAATTACATGTAACAGTAGACAAGCCCAGGAAGAGAAAAGCAGATATTTTCACGTGTAGCTAACTATTTAGAGAGTTAGCTGCAAGCTACTGTGTTAAAGAAAAAGGGGAAGGAGTAGTCCGAAAAAGAAAGCAAAGCAAATAGTTTGTCTTGTTTCAGTGGGGGTGAAGGTGGTGATAAGGTGGGTACTGGCAGTTATTTTGAACTGCACAGAAACCTGCTAAACACACTGATCATTCTTATGGCCTTAAGTATATACCAGTAGTATAGATGCAGTTGGGGGTTCTATGGAGCCCAGTCCTATAGAACAGAGTATTCACCAATACAGCTACCTACCTCAGGGGAGTGTTCATGGATACTCTGCTGTCCTTATAATCTGATTCTACAAGCCACAAGACTTAGCTTATGTTAACTTGACTGGATTATAGATACTTATCAACTCT
>NC_056743.1:757554711-757557211 GCF_019279795.1 Protopterus annectens | reverse complement strand
ATATTAGCGTTTTTAGTGATTCGTGTGATGTTGTTATTCCACCAGGGTGGCTTGTTTTTTTAAGTTATGTACTCCTTCCTGGTGGGTACAGCTGCTTTATGCAGCTATTAACATAACATTCACATAGAACAACACAATCAACAGAATTGAACGCCACATTTAAAAACATATTAGCCACAAAAAAATACAATCAATGTAGATATGAGCAGCAACCTGAAAATATTATATAGAAATATTGGACAAAATATAAATTTATAGTAATTTGCCCCTAGCTATATTAAATAATCCAAGGTGAAAAATAAATAGCAATCTTTCGTACATTCAGTTAGCATTCCCATATAACGTATAGTAATTAGATTTCTAAAAGAAATCATTTTTGAGCTTAAGTAACACTACTAGAACAGCCATAACTCTCCAGTTTGGCTCACACTAAACAGCAGCAATTGCATTCATATAGCTAAAAGAAGCAGTAAACAAAAAAGTGAGATGGTACTCTCCTTCTAGTGCATATTAAGGAACAAATACGATCAAAACTAGTACTGACAATTTTATTTTCTCAGAAATCATTACGCAATTCTCAATGCAGTGTATACAATTCATCAAAAACAGAATCAAAGTAGGTTTGTATGTGCTGAGAAATGAATCGCACAGAGATTGAAGAGTGGATAATTGATTTTTTTGCAATGAGGACCAGAATGCAAGTAACATCAGTATAGGGCTCTTATCAAAATACATTTTCAAAGTAATTAATGGCCGACAATAGCATAAGCACAACGTCACAAGAAAATACAAGTGCTTCATGCATTAAAAGAAACAGACCTACTCCAAAACCTATAAATATGACTTTCCTACCTACCATGTTCTGTTAACATAATGAAGCAGCAATGATGGGGCCTCAATTATCAAGAGAAGTCCCCAACACAAACAATTGTCACTCGTATCAAATCCCTAAAATTAAGAGCCACGCTCACTTAATCCACACATTTATGTCTATAATATGCAAATAGGATGGTCACCTACTCTCCAAATCTTCGCACCCAAATTTTAACACTATATGGCAACCACAGAGATGTCCAGTCATTTATGTTCACATTTTTCAAGCAAAATTACTGGTAGGAGACAACCTGTAGTTTCTCATCCCTGATTTGAAGAAAACAGCCATTTTGGTCACTTTTGATATTAAATGAAGTAAAGATGTTGGATAAAGATTATCTTTTGCGTTTTCCCAGTGATTCTACTACTGAAGAATATGTAGCTCCTTTTTACCACCGCTAACCTTCTGAACATAAAAAATGTTATACTGCTGGACAGCGATATGCAAGTACTCAGAGTGTAACATTAATTCATTAAAATATGATAAATTGCTAATAAATTCATTGTTATCGTAAATTTGTGGGTCTTTCATAAAATATTTGGCCAATATTCAGAATATTTTTTGCTATTCTAAATGAACTTCTGCATCTCAGAATGAGAAGAGCCAAGATGCTGGCCTAGCTTTGACTTATCAAACAATACAACTCATGATCCAAAGAGACAAGGCATGAAATAAGTGCTGGCAAAATAAATTCAGGCTAGGATTCAATAGTATAGGCATCTCGGAAATAAAATAAATTAAATGAGAACAAAAAAAAATTATTACACAAACTCTTAAAAATCCAATCAAAACAACCCCTTAGAAATACTGGTCATAATCAACTCCTAAAACTTGGACAAACCATGCAACCTGCTCCATCCAGAGACATCCAATCAGGCAGCATGGCAAATTAGTGCAACACTTCTTACATACAAACAGTAGCATCTCTAATCTTAGATATCCCCAAATACCAGAACCCAGACACCACTCTTCTACTGGACAATAGCAAACTGTCCTTCAGAGCAATATCTACATCCTACATTAAGACACTTCACTATACAGGTTGAATATATCACGGATGCAGCTGATGCCCTAGTGTATCCAATTTCCATTGTAATAAGCAGATCAATTACTGAATGCCCTATCCCTATATTATAAAAAATTATACATCCTATAACTTCATGAATGAGGCATCCCAAAGGTATCTCAAACTATAACCCAGATGTATATATCCAGTCCTAGCAACTCAATTACTTCACTGAAAATAATCTATCATAATCTCAGCATGGTGTTTTCTCCACCACAGTACCACTGCTGCCGTTCTAAGTTTTAGTCACACTGTAAACCTAAATAGAAATTCAGGTAGTCTGGTATTCTCACTCTTCCTAGACTAAAAAGTATTCGATTTGTTATCCTACCAAAAGTTATTACTCAGACTGTCTACCATAGGACTCTTATTCATCACTAACCTGGTTTCAAAGCAACTATCCAATAGAACCAAATTTAATTCTTATCCTTCCTCCCCCTATCTCTTGGTGTTATCCAAGGATCCATCCTCAACCCTCAGCTTTTCAACAGATTCATAAATAACCTGCACAAAACATGCCTGCACTTTCCATTATGCAGATTATTTCACCTTGTTCTATT
>NC_056743.1:757494711-757549711 GCF_019279795.1 Protopterus annectens | reverse complement strand
ACTTTTTCAAGATAGAAACTTAATGGAGCAGGACGCTGCAGGTTCAAAGGGGGGCATAATCAAGGATGTTAGTACCAAATTAAGGTCCCAAGGAGGAGGGGGATCTCTCAATGGGGGTCTAAGGAGAGTAGTCCCTCTTAGAAAGGCTATACATAGCTTATGAGACATAATGTTTGCATTAGACCACCCAACATGAAAATTTGAAATGGCCGCTAAATGAACTCTGATTGTAGCAGAAGCGGACCCCAAATGAAAGAGTTCTGTTAAGAACTCCAAGATTTCGTGGAGAGGGGCTGTGAATGGATCTATGTTCCTGGCCTCTGCCCAACAAGAAAAACGTTTCCATTTGCTAGCATAAGTCCTTCTAGTGGCAGACTTATGGGAGGAGACAATAATGTAGCGTACTGCCGGGGAAGTGTTGGGAAGCCTGGCTAAGGTTGGAAGTGGAGCAACCAAGCTGTAAGCTGGTGTGTTTGAAGGGATTGATGGATCAGTAGGTCTGGAATCAGATCCAGAGTCCAAGGCTGCTCGAGAAGATAATGGTACAAGAACAGAAACCATATCTGTCGAGGCCAGTAGGGGGGCAATGAGGATCATCTTATACAGAAAGCAATTTCGTTGTGAGTTTTGGTATCAGGGGAAACGGAGAGAAGGCATAAAGTCGTCCCTGGAGCCAATCATGAACTAGAGCATCTCTGGAGAGTGACCTGGAAGCAGAAGAAGGGAGACGTAGTTGCTGCATTTGGTGTTGAAAGGGGTGGCAAAAAGGTCGCAGCAAGGCTGTCCCCATTTGCGGAAGATCAGATCCGCAACTACCTGACTCAGAGACCACTCATGAGGCATGAGAATAGCTCTGCTGAGCCTGTCCGCTATGACGTTGGACATCCCAGGGATGTGTGTCGCAATCAGAAATCGTTGGGAGGAAATCGCCCACTGCCAAAGTCTGAGCGCTTCTCGACATAGGGGGTAGGACCTGGTTCCACCCTGTTTGTTGATGTACCATACCAATGACATGTTGTCCAATTGTATTGCAATGGTCCCAGAAGGGAGAGAGTCCTGAAGAGCTTGCAACGCTAGGAGCACGGCTCTCATTTCTAGGATGTTTATATGCAGATAGTACTCGTGAGCCAAGTACCTTGGACTGTCCTTCCCTGATAATGCCCCCCCCCACCCTATCAGGGAGGCGTCTGTGGTCACTGTAGCAACCGGAGGGGGCTGAATGAAAGGTCTGCCCTGAGTCTCTATAGGGGAGACCATCCACCAGGAAATGTGTCTTTTGCATGCTTCTGTAACCATGATCATATGAGACATGGGGAGCTGTTGGAAGGACCACTGTGTGAATAGAAGCCACTGAAGGATTCTCATGTGGAAATGGGCCAGGGGTATCAGAAGAATTGCCGCTGCCATAGAGCCTAGAGTTTGAAGGACATACCTGACTTGTACCCTTTTGCATTGCATGAGGAATTGAACTTGCTGGCGAATAGTGGACACCCTGTCCGAAGGTAGCTTTGCGTACATGCTCCTTGTATCTAAGTCTGCTCCTATATAAGTAATAAATAGATTGACAGGGAAACAAGGCAGATTTTTCGAAATTTATAGTAATGCCTAGCTGGGAGCAAGTTGAAATTGTATAGTCCCTGGCTTGAAGAAGTTGATGCCTGGTAGTAGCATTGAGGAGCCAGTTATGGAAACACCTGGAATCCTCAAAATCTCAGGTGAGCCGTGACCACTGCCATACATTTGGTGAACACCCTGGGGGCTGTGGTAAGACCAAAGGGCAGGGCTCTGAACTGGCAATGACTGGCTCCCAGCCGGAAGATAAGGAACCTCCTGGAGCATCTGTCCATCTTGATATGATAGTACGCATCCTGGAGATCTATGGAGCACATCCAATTGTCCTGACCCAGAAAGGGTAGAATGGACTGTAGCGTGACCATCCGAAACTTTGTTCTTTGAACAGACTTGTTCAGCTTGCTGCGATCCAAAATAGGTCTCCAGTCTGTTTTGGTACCAAAAAGAATCTTGAGTAAGTTCCGGATCCGTGTTGGCCTGCCGGGACTTCCTGGGATGACTTTTTTCTAGCAGTTTTGAAACTTCTATAACTGCTTGGTCCCTCAGATTGGGTGGAACATCTGGGAGGGACTTGCGTGACAGTAAAGGGGGTTGAAAGAATGGGATTCTGTAACCTCCAGATATGATTGAATGTACCCATTTGTCTTGCATTAGGTTTAGCCAGGTTTTTGAGTACAAAGAAAGTCTTCCCCTGACATGACTCCAGAGGCGGACAGTCGGGCAACACTTCAGGGATGTTGGAAGGGCTTGTCAGAGAAAGATTTTCTGCTGCCCTGGTTCTGCGGACGCCCCCCCCCTCTGCCATGAGGGCAGCATCTGTTATTATTTCCTCCTCTGCCCCTGGAGGAAAAATCACTACGTGTATCAGGCGAAGCTCCCTGGGATTTCCGAAACCACATTTTCCCACTCTTCTGACCCTTGGGGTATGGTCTGGAAGGAGTGGAAAAATGGACTCCCATGGCAGAGAGAGTTTTGCCTTCATGCTCACACCTAGTGAGAGTGTCTTTCACCTGTGGTCCAAAAAGAAAGGAACCGTCAAAGGGAGTGTTGGTGAATGATGCTCTAAAGGGTTCCGCAAAATTACACAGCCGCATCCATGCATGTCTCCGAAGTGCCACGCCTGTGCCTGCAGCCCTACTCACACCATCGGCTGCGTAGGAAATGAGCCTCATGGAGGAGTTGACTACTGAGTTAAGGGTTGCCAGCTGAGAAGCCACTTTAGCCTGAGCCCCTTCAGCTGATGTATCCTGAAGGGCATCTCCAAGCTCTTTCAGGAGATCCATCTGAAGCCTGGTGAAATGGCATAAGTAATTGTGACCTCATGGAGAAGGTTGCTGAAGCAAACATTCACTTCCCGTATCTGTCCATGGTCCTGGACTCCTTGTTAGGAGGATGGACAGAGGAAGAAGTTTTCGCTATCTCCTTTTTAGTGGCTGCTGCTACCACCATGTCATCCATGGGAACACCCTTGGTAAGGAACTGCCTCTCTGGTGGAGCAGTGATAAACTTGCTTGGTCTCCTCGGGGTTGGTTCCACTGTATCCAGGGCTGACCAAGCCCTTCAAGCCACCACTGACATTAGTGGATCGAAGGGTGGAGAAACCCAGGAGGTGGAAGGTCAGGAACCGAACACATCCAGGAATATGGATTCATCCTCGGTAGGGGCTAGGGTATTCCAGTTTCCCCTCTGCTTAAGCATTTCTAGGATGTCCGAGAAGGAAACATCTTCAGAGGGGGATCTCGGGGACCCTTCCGATTCATTGAAATCCATATCCGAAGTGACAGACTTGGGGGAGTCAATGTGCTTCCTCTTGCACTTCTTCCGAGGGGGCTCCTCTGAATGATCAAGGGAGGCCTAGGAAGAAGAGGAAACACCCAATGGGGTGCCCTGGAATGCTGGTTCCCCACGCTTGGGGTCTGGAGGAGGGACAGAGGTTGACGCAGGCACTACGGGGGACGAAGCCAGTGAGGTCAAAGGTGGAGCTGACTGGGAGGCCAGCACACTCCTCATGACATCGGAGGTGTCCCTGCCACGATGCAGAGAAGGTTCCGGCAAGACTGGAATCCTCCTCCGCACCAAGGGAGATGGCTCAGAGGCCGATGTAGGAGCCGAGCTCACTTGCGCCAACGCTCAGAGAGGGAGAGCGGGGTCGGACAAGGGTCCAATGCCACTTGCCCCCTCGGAGCCGACGAGGGAGTCTCAGTGCCCAGATCTCTCGACAGAAGGCACCATCGAGGGGATCGGAGCTGACGATGGATCAGAAGGAGAAATTGTAATCGGACCCGACGGTTCCACGACTCGAACCCCAATAAACTCCGGCTCCGAGCTCAATGGAGTCGGAGGAGGAACATCAATAGAAACAGATGGAGCAGACACCTGATGAGGAGGGCTGGACAACATTTTGGCCAGTGCCTGCGACTTCAACAACCTACTGACCAGTCTCTCCACATCATGGTCCGAGAGCTTAGAGGACCGAGAAGAGTGTGAAGATCTGTGACTGCAGTCACTCTGCAAAAGGGGAGACCAAGTAGCCGAATGAATGAACTCTAGCAAAGGGTACCTCGGTCTTTTTTGGGTCCTTAATGGCTCCAAGGGTACTAGTGGAGCCGGCGAGGAAGCAGTATCCTTGGTTTCAGCCAGAACCGAAGTAGTAGTAGTAGTCAAGGCTTGAGCCAATGACGGCTCCGAGCTGGGAGCCGATGATTTGGCCTGTTTGGGGGATTTCACTGGCTGTGCCTTGGCCGGTGAATCCTGAGACATGAGAAGACCCCTCAAAATAAGTTTATTCTTGCGCTCCTGCAGAACTCTTGGGCTAAATGCAAAGCAGATAGAACAAGAGTCCTGCAGGTGCACTGTGCCTAGGCAATAGATGCAAGAAGTGTGCCCATCTCTCAGAGACATTTTCTGACGGCATGAGTCACACTTCTTGAATCCTGACACTTTGGATTCTTTAGACATAGCTAGCAAAAAGAAAAAACACAACTCTAAACTACTTTGGCCAACAGGCCAGGCAGTACCAAGAGCTAAAAACAGAACACTACCACAAAAACACAATGTAAGATAAAAAATATATATATATATATATATATATATATATATATATATATATATATATATATATATATATCTAAGACTAGGAAGCCTCTAACTCAAATGGCTGCCTAACCAAAAGACTAACACACTACTACAGAGGGGAAGGGGGGAAGGGGAGAACTCTCTAATTTAAATTTAAAGTTCTAAGGGGAAAAACTACAATTCACTAAACACACTAAACTAAATCTACTGGTTATCGACTATAAATTAACAACAATTACAATACAAAAAACCCTAATCTGATGAAAAAAAAGGAAGATTAATAAAGTTATACAAGCCTGAGCCAGTAACCAAGAACCTCGCAGCTGAAGCGGCAAACGAGATCTGGGTAGCTAGCGCTAGGCATCATGGGATAAGGGGTAGCCTCGAGCCAGTAAACAGCTCTCGAGCTTTAGAAGATGGCCGAGTCCGAGCAGAGGATCAGCTCTGATCCCAACTAGCAAGAATGAAGGCGAGATTGACAACTTAACATCAGGTTGTGCATCAACATGAATAAGTATGACCCGCTACAGCTGGCCTTATCAACTAGAATCTTCACCAATGTATCACAAAATTTTCTCCAAAATTAGAGCTATTTAAAGAAGAATAGGGACAGTCTATAAAACCATGGACCATTAGCAGTGAGTACTATTGTAGAACAAACTGAGCAAGTATTCCATTTGCTCAACAAATTTATCCACTAGTCGTAATAGATTGTTGCTATCCCCCAAAGTTAAAGTTAATTGTTTTCACAGTTTACTGTGTTTAGGATTTCTGGTCCTTGCTATCTGACACAGAGTAAAATACTCAATGAACTGGTTAGGCCAGATACATCACCTGTGCACTTGGCTAATTAATACACACATTATTTACTCCTTGCTATTTAAGATGATCAGCTTTAATAATTGGCTTAAATTCTGGTGTCATTCAAAGGGGATCCAATGTCTGTCTGCCTGGGATGACATGCTGGACAAGCCACGCTGCTTCGCAAGGGACGGCTTGCACCTGTCACCCCTGGGCTTCCGGATATTGGCAAAGGCTCTTGCCACCCCCATAGTGCCTTTTTTAGGCAAGGCTCAAATTCTAAACCTACCACCCTAGAACACCAAAAAGGAAAAAAACTAAGGGTAATGCTGCTCAATGCCAGAAGTCTCAATCTCAAGATGCACGCACTCGAGGCCCTTCTCAATATGGAGAACATCGATGTCTGTGCTGTGACAGAAACCTGGTTCAAGGCTCCTGAGAGCACCCCAGCACTAACAGGTTTCACCTCATATCATACGTTCCGGCCCCAAAATCTGGACAACACCACGAAAGGAGGGGGGGGTGTCCATATTCATAAAGGACACCCACACCTCAAGGTTGGTGGCAATGCACGATGCATCTGAGACCATCCAGGTGCAATTAACCATAGGCAAGACTGCTCTGCAATTTGTAGCATGTTACAGGCCACCCTCTCAAACTCAGGAACCTCACATGGCCTTCCTGAAAACATTGGAGGGGATAAATGTATCTCCAAACACCATCATACTAGGTGACTTCAACTACCCTAATATAGACTGGGAACACTACTCAAGCCCGAACACTCTAACCCAAAGATTCCTGGAGTTCATAAACTCAAATGCCATGGAACAACTAGTCACCATCCCCACAAGAGGTGAAAACATACTTGATCTCATCATCACGAACATGGGATCAAAATGTTCAACACCGAAGTATACCCCTCACTGGTGATATCAGATCATAAACTAATCTCGCTGGAGGTCCTCATCCCGCCCCACCTGAAACAAAAAGACCACAGTGAAAAACTTCTCAAAAGCCGATTTCACACTTCTAAAAACTAGTGTGGTCTCCTTTAAGGCCCCTGAGCCAGTGGTAAACATTACTCAAACCGCTGAATCACTTACAAATGCCTTCTACCAGCACCTACAGGACTGCATGGATCAGGCAATCCCAAACAAAACTAAGACTCTCTGTACCAAAGGCAAGCGTCCAGTCTGGTGGACCCCAGCCATAAACAAGCTCTACAACAAAAGGAGGAAGCTACTACAAGATAGAGCAAAATCCTTGAAAGGTAAGACACCTTTGATCATTATAAGTAAAAACTAAGAGCTCTCATAAAATCATCCAAGGCAAATTTTGAGAGAAAAATCGCCAAGGACTCTAAAGACAATCATAAGGCCTTCTTTAGCTATGTTAGAAACCTAGGAGGAAACTCCCAGATATGCTCAGAATTAGTTCAAAATGATGTGAAAATTACTGAACCTACACACATTGCTAACATACTGGCTGACAGGTTCAGTGCAAACTTCTCCCCCTCCCCAAAAGGAGAGATATCTATTCCAGAGGATTGTAGCCCCAAACATCTCCAACGCCCAGGTGAGAACTGCCCTCACTAAGGCAAAAACACAGCATCCATGGGACCGGATGGTGTCCCCGGCTGTGTGCTTCATGAACTCAACGAGGAATTAAACCCACAGTTAGGACAGCTGTTTAATCTTAGCCTCACCTCAGGATACACCCAAGGAGTGGCGACGGCGACTGTGGTCCCACTTCATAAGGGCGGTGCCTCCACAGACCCTGGAAATTACCGCCCCATTAGCTTGACAAGCCTTATCTGCAAAGCCATGGAGAGGATCATAATGGAACTCATAAATAAAGACATAGGGAACTTGCAGACTTTGGATCCAACCCAGTTTGGCTTTGTCAAAGGCAGATCCTGCCTCTTAAACTTGGTTGACTTTTCGAGACAGTCACCAAGGCCATTGATGAGGGAAAGGCAGTCCATACAGCCTACCTCGACCTGGCAAAGGCCTTGACACAATACCCCACTCAGGTATCATCGAAAAACTCATCAGCTTGAATGTAAACCCATACATCACAAGATGGGTTGCAAACTGGCTAAGCGACAGAACCCACAGGGTCAGAGTTGCTGGAGCCATGTCAGACTCAAAGCCTGTCACAAGTGGTGTCCCACAGGGCTCAGTCCTGGGTCCACTCTTGTTCGGCATCTACTTTTCTGAAGTACAAGCAAACACAGGAGGGTTATGGCTGACAAAGTTTGCAGATGACTGCAAACTGGGCGCCATAGTCGAAAACACATCTGACACAGATATCCTCCAGAAGGGCCTCACAGAAACGGATAACTGGTGCCAGAGCCATGGCCTGAAGTTAAACACCAAAAAATGCATAGTCATACCCTTCGGGAAAAACAAGGTTACCCCTAGCTACCATATAGGTGACAATCCACTGAGCACAGAAAAGTCATCAGGGATCTGGGGACCCAAGTTGACAGTAGTCTTTCGTTTGACACTCATGTTGCTAAAGTAGTTAGGAAAACCTTCTATATCGCCCACCTGATCATGAAGGGATTCACATCTAGATCAAGGAGGTCATCGTCCCCTGTACTCATCACTCATTAGACCTATGATTGAGTACAATGCCGGTTCGGAATGTATCTGACCAGACACCTGATGCAGCTTGAAAGGCCCCAAAAGTTCCTCACCAAAAGGATAAAGGGTCTCAAAAATATGTCTTATGCTGCCCGACTGAAAGAACTCCAGCTTTATTCAGTCTCATACCGCTTGCTCAGAGGTGACCTGTGCCTGACATATAAGGCCATGTCAAACCCAGATTTGATGAATATGCTTCACCTCAAAAATCTAGATCCCTCAGAACCACAAGGGCGGAGACTTAAACCTTGACACGGTTATAAATAGAACGTGCTGGAGGGACAGATTCATCACCCAGAGACTCCCTATGCTGTGGAACAAAATCCTGGTACATGTGAGGCAGAGCACCTCGCTGGCCTTGTTCAAGAGGAATCTTGACCAATGGATGGGAGATCGCAGATATACCCCAGGGATTACTTCAGTGTCACTGCTTGACAGAGGCACAGAAAAATGATAGGCATAGTTTTTATTCAAACTAAAGGGGTGGCGAAAGCCACATAACTATGGGCTAGGCTTATAAATGCCCTTGGGCAGATAGCCTAGTATGAACCTATGAACCTATGAACCTATGAACCTATGAAAAGGCAGCAATTCCATATAGGATACTATTCAGCTAAAAACCACCTTTCAACACTTTTATTTATGTATTTATTTAAATTAAAATAAATATGTATGTATGTACCAGAAAAAAAAAACATCCCTAGATGAATGGCAATCTAGTTAGCTGCTTAATCCACCTATGCAAGGCCAGTCGTGCTGGTAAATTCAAGCCTGAAACTTAGACTCAAGATTATTTAGGAATACTGACATATAAACATGCTTAGAATAAGCTGTCGAACATATCTGGGATTCAGAATAAATAATCACAGGCATTTTGCATAGTGGTGTAGGAAAAACACCTTTGAGATTGACTATTGGGATAACTGAAGCAGAAACTAGACCTTCCAACATTATGAATAGCCAAAATGAGGCTGAGCCATGCACATATCCTTCCTTTTTATTTTGACTTTCTATGGTCATAAATGCAGCTGGCCATGACAATATTTCCACATAATGGTTGTGTTTCATAAATCTTTTTAGTGGAATAATATGCAGTAGTTGGAATTTTTCTGATTTAAAGGTTTAATGTGTCAACATTTCTAGCTTCCTTGTGTTGAATTAGAAATTAAATAAATTCTTATGTGAATGTAACTTTTAGACAAATTTAGATGGTGCAATTTTTTTGCGCGTGTGTGTGTGTGTGAGTGTGTGATGTAACTGGCACTATTGTTTTTCATACTACATCAGCTTTTTGTACAGCATCACTTTCTAGCTTGGCCCTTTTAAATATACACGAGAGAGATAGAAAGGTGGGAGCACCTATGAAGACGTATCCTGCTACGATGCCACTAACATCCTCTCTAACAGCATTTGTAATATTGTTCATTTTGTCCTAGAGAAATTTGTAAAGTCAAGACATGTATTATCTGCCAGTCTGCACTACAGATGGAACCTCAGAGCAGAAGCTTTGTAGCTTAAGTTAATTAACTCACTTGTGTTTAACCTCTCCCACTTGACTAACAAGGTTCCAGTGTACTCCAGATGAAACAGGCACTGTATGTGTTAAGGTCTACTGCACATTAATCAGTTGAAAATGAAAGGAAAATGTACAACTCAAGAAAAGCATAGCATGTCATTTTGTGGGATCCAGATCTCAAAGACAGTCATCATTAAGACTGAAACTGCTTTCATTTTAATGTGCCTTTTGACTAGTCTGGTTAATCTGCTTAGATCTCTTGAAAGAGCTAAGACTCACAGTTGCACTTAACAGTTTGCCATTACTTAAATGGAGAACAAACTGCTGTGGCTTTGATTATTTAACAGCATTAAAGTAGAGCTGTCTGGATTTCATGATCAGTTAATCTGCATGCTATTCACAAGTGTTTGATAATATCTTATTCTGGGTTAATCATAAGAGAAACATTAGTATTTACAATATCAAGGGTAATTATTGGTATCTGTGATGTATATTATGCAAATTTAATATTCATGTCCTCAGTTAAACAATACTGTATTGCAAGATGACATGGCATTTGATGCAGACATAACATTCTGTACTTGTATCCCTAAAGGTATCCTTTGCAAAGAGATTTGTTAATCTAATACCTTATTGCAAGACCTTTTTAAGAACTTGTGAACTTCCTTCCATAGAGCTTTGTATTATAAATCATATCTTAACATGTTTCTAAAAATATAGTAAGGCTTAATAATTGCTCATTACATTTGTAGAGAAGTAAAACATTTTCAGAACTTAGTTTACATTTCCACAGAAATAGCCACTTTTCCTACTCTGTAAAGCTGACATGTTAAAATTACTTTGACATCCAATGTTTATAACTTCGTCTTATTAAGCCTTGTGAGGTATACAGTCATTTGGTATTCATAACATCATTGTATTCTACACGGAGATAAATCCGCAAGTACGTAACTAATATACATACATTTCCCAAGCAAACTGAAACTAGAAGAACCTGTTTAAAGTTTAGGAATGATACATGTGTAAGTTTTCAAAAGTTAAATGTTTTCATACCATTTCAGTAATGTATGTATCTGATCTTTATGCAATTTATACTGTCTAGCTTTTAAACAGGCTGATATAGCTACTATTTTAGCTTTGTCTAGACCCAACAAGCAAAGACAGCTTACAGATTGATTTATGCATCATACAGTAAAGTACCTTTGACCAACATTTCTTAATTTGACATTTGTTTGCTATTTGATTTATTGGTTTTATTACTATTAGAAGGGTTACAGAAAGCATGGAAGGAGAATAACTTCAGTCTTTTATTTTTACACAGTGCTTGTATTAAAAAAACACGCATTGTAAATTGTAATTCATAGGACAAGAACATTTCATTTTCCCCAACAAATGTCATAAGTACGTTATTGTTAAAATGCAAGTGAAGAGTAAACATTATTTAAAATGGGTTTTCTTGGGACAGAAATCCTAAGTATTTTCAGGCTATTCCTGACACTTTTTCTACAAAATTATGAGTTAATTTATAACATTCCAAATGTCATAACACTGTCAAGAAATGCAGTGATTAAAATATCTGTACTATATGCCATCTTCCCCTTCTGGGTCCTGCTTATAAGTTAGTTTTATTTATTCCAGAAATAAGTGGTTCTTTTTGTGCAATGCACAGAAAAAGATCATGTTCCCAATTTTATCATGTTTTCATACGAGATCTGTTCTCCTAAGATCCATTGTAGAAATACAGTGATCTATAACCCTTGAAGACTTGCCTAGTTGCTTTACCCGAGTACAAAACAGAACATTGAAATGTCATTATCCTTTTCTAAATCACTTGTACTGACAAGGGTCATAACTGCAAGTGAGGTTAACTAGAATTCCCTATCCCTAGTAACAGTCTCTCATTCTGTAAGATCCTCAGTCAAGCATTTCAAGTTGATCTCGGATATAATCTTCCCAACATTATGTCCCAGGTCTGTGCCAGGAACTTTTCCAAAATGGCCGCATCTGGAAAACTCTGTGAAAAATACTCAGGGGTTATTGGTATGAGTTACCCAAACACTCTAGGTCGATTCCACTGAACAAGTCATGATATTTTACCAGATGCACCCCATCACCACAGGATCATCCAGATCTAAACACCTTACTGTTCCATTGTGTTTAGCACTGATCAGATCAGCTGTAGAGCACAGTGCCCCAATGGGTTATACCTGACCAGACATCAAATTTTGAAAGACCACAACAGCTTTTTAAAAAAGCAATCCTTAAACAAACAGAAAAGAATAGAAGCATGGCCAATATTGTGCATTTTACATGCTCCACAGAATGTCTTTTACCTTCCCTTCTGAGCAATCAGGGACTCAATAGTCCAGGATCGTTGTACCTACATAAAACAAAAGAATCCTTCATAAAGTAAAAAAGTCCATAAATACCAGAACAATGGATCTAAACGGGCTTCAGCAGATCTATAAAACAAGATGGACAAACTCAATACTCAGCATCTCCCTCACCTCTTGAAGAGACCACCCCCCAAATATAGCAGTGTAATTCAACAGATTCCTCCATTCCTGGCTATATCTGCCATGACCAGAGAAAAAGAGGAAATGTGGTGGTCTTGCTCTAATACTTACCAGCTACCACACTTCACTTCACAACAGGCCAACAACAGAATTCACTTCAGCAGAGATTACTTTCCTGAAAATAAACTGTCCCTTGTGTCCCTCCTGGCAACAATTCCACATGGAAAAAAATACAACTAGGTAATGTCAATATCAATTTATTGCACATATTCTCCAGCTCCCCCACATTTAACATGAATTTATATGGTTTTCATGGTTCCTTAATAGCCCCACACATTATATCAAGACATGAATTTGCGAGGGCATGATACTAGTATCCAGTTTAATAAGGAAATTAAACACCAGAGGTACAATATCAGACTCTCTCAGTGACCATCTCCCAATCTATACAGGCAGACATCTGATACAATCACTCATACTGCAAGTTTATAGAACACACTGCCAAGTTTATAGAACACACTGCCTGTCCAAGTTTAAGCCAGAGGTATAAATTACTACACTATCATCTATTAACTGGAACACTCTAAAAATCCTCCGATTAGATGATGCTATAAATGAATTCAATACAACAGGGGTACCCAAAGTGTGTGCCGTGGTGCCCTGGGGAGACGTGGCTTCCTCACAAGGGCACCGCAAACTAATACCTTCAGTTACTATTTTTTTCTTTTGTTTTTTTTAATTCTTGCACTCTTTGAGCTGATGTCATCACATGCGCAATAACATCAGGGCTACCAGCCTGTCGGAATTGAGCTAGGAGCTCACCCATTTCCAGTTGGATATGGCAGTGTGTGTCTGTGTGTGTATAAGAAGGAGGCAGATATTTGTAAGGATGTTTGTAATGACAGATGGCCACTCAGATTAATTCATCAAAAAAATTGTTGGTGTTGGTGTATAGCTAAAATAAAAAGGTGTTCTATTGTGGGTAAATTTTTTCCTGGAGGGTTGTATGCAGATGCTAGGCAGATGCTTTTGTGGACATTATTTGTGAGGAGAGAAATTTTGCCTAGTCTCATGATGTTATAGCCTGGTGGCAGTATTTCTTCATTTCTTATAGTAAGCCAGATTTTAGTTATAACTAACAGATAAGGGGAGTGTCAAGCTAACCATGCATGTAGTTCAGGAACTTTGTTACATATACTTTGGCAGTTTGTGTTGTAGATGTAGCTCTGTGGATGACTGGGTATTTGGGTTTTTGGTGTGATAAGGTGTGCTTGTGGGAGAGGATTGAGAAACTGGAACATGGTTTGGATGCATGTCACTAGAAAGAGTGGCCACAGTTTATTTGCCTGCCTCTGCATGGTGCTAGGGTGGTGTGATAGGTAGATATGAGAAATGATGTCCAAATGTATGGCTGCGGTGAAGTCCTAAGTGGTGTAATATGTAATTATTTAGTGAAGTGGAGTATCACTATACAGTATTGACAGAACATGAATCATGCTCACGCATTGCATACCTGTCAAATGTCACATTACGAGGGATGCACACATTATGGCCCTCTGTAAAAAGATTTGCACCGCACAGCAAATATGTTTTCTATTCTGTTCAAATCAGATTTATGAATTTGTATTCCTACTCTGTCATGCTATGTAAAGTTACCATTGCACTTGATTTCACTCTACTCTGCACTTCTCCACTAATGAATATTGTTTAGTCGTTTAAAACCAGTTCTATCAATGTACTTGTTTACTGTTGCCAGTTTAGACATGGTCTGCTTTTTGGGTCATACCACTCAACTATTCAGAATTTTGCATCTTAGTTTTGGTTTGATCCACATAAATTTATTATTTTTTTTCTTTGGTACATCATCAAGGATCGGAGTCACAAAATAATGGCAGACATTTAAGTTTCAAACTTTATACCCTACAGAAAATGTTTGCTAACGCAAAACCTGTTACAGTATCAACTTTCTAAGTTTGTAAAAGAAATATTGACAATTGTCCCTATTTTGGTCTTTTGCTCCACCATTAATTTTTTTTACTTTGTCCAGAATACTTATGTTAAGAAGTTTGGGAAGTATGTCTCGAGTGGATTTATTAAACATATGGTATGTTTGCACATTTGAGAACGTAGTACAGGGGTTGATAATTCAGAGATTTTGCACTGATTTGTTTTCACTTTTATAGTTTTTGTCATCAGCTTCTACGTTAAGAAATTAGTTTCAGTATCTCGGCAATGAGTTTTACAATAAAAGTTTACTGGCGTGATACTTCTCAATTGTCCCAGGTTTTCAGGGACATCCCAGAATTTGTCTCAAATTTTAGGTCTGTCCCTCTTAATCCCTCCTAAAAATGGTGAGTTTTGGAGAAAAGGTGGTGAATAATAAATTAATAAATAAATTACAATAATTAGAGCTATAGACTTTTTTTACTTCAGAAAATGTATACTATTTAATATTCTCTTCTGTCAGTGTTTTAGTTTAATAGTACTAATATTTAAAAAAACTATCCCTAATTATTCTAGATTTGTCCCTGATTGGTTGACAGCTATGCTGGCATCCCCACTCGAGTTTGAATCACCTGTTACCACACTTGTTTGTAACACAACCACGGGTTAAATTCAATGTCCTGCTTGAGAACATTTATTTATTCATTTACCATTTGTTCACTGAATAAATGGACTGGCCTACTGACCCTTTTCGGACATGAACCAACCTTAAAAGATGAGAAAATACATCATGGTCTATTAATCAACACTATTATATACAAAATGAGTACTTGGCAAAATTCGGAACGTAGAAAGATTGAATGCAGACAAAGTAACATTAAAGGATCAGTCAGAGTGCATTGAGGAAAAAAAGATGCACACAAAATGCAAATTAAGATGTGCATAAAATATAGTATAATCATACAGAAGCTCATATATACAGATGACATATTTGTGTGCAAGATTCCACATTAAGGGGCTAAAAAGTGTATTTATTCTATTCATGATACTGGATGGTAAAATACATCTCAGCTGTTCCTGACATTGACTCAAGTTTTAGTACTTCTAAAATTGGTGACTTTTGGAAAAGGTGGTGAATTGCACTTAAATAATGAAAATAATTAGAGATAAACACTTTTACTTAATAAAAATGTATATCAATTCATATCTCTTATTCTGCCAATATCTCATGTTAATTGCACTAGTATTTATTTTAAGAGCCCCTGATTGTCCTCGACCCTACCAAGATTTGTCCCTGAAAAGGCAGTAATAGTATTGCTAGCAATTGAAATTACAACTAACTGTAGCACGTAAACTAATTCAATGAACAAATATCAGAAAATACATGGCTTATGGAGGTCAAATGCTGCTACCAACTGCCCAAGTTAGTGTTTGCAAACTTTTGTGCATGGGTGGCTTAGTGGAAAAAGCCTTCTTGTTTGATAGAGAGCCTACTTTAATTGATGAAGGGGGCGAAAACTGAGAAAAAAAAAATTATTATTCCTTTGGCATCGAAGCTCAAAAGTACAATAAAAAGACAATTAGCAAAAAAAAGAAAGTGTACATTGTGCTTAACAGCATAACACTTATCTACTATGACTGAGAGGTAAGCAAACCTAATGGCAGCCTTATTAACTTTAAAAACAGGGATGAAGCTTCTGACTACTCTCCAGAGGGAGTGAGATTAAATAGTGGCTTGGGGGCTGGAAGATACAGACACGAGGGGGTGGGAGCTCATTTATCCTAGGGGTAGGATGTTAGCAATCCAGATAGAGTGAGCTGCACACAACCAGTGGCTGTACATCTGGGAATTTGGGACTGGCAATCCCAAGCTGGTGACAGTAACCATCATGGGGCATATGTGTGGGAAAGCATGGAGTGCTCCCACTGTGATGTGGGTGCCCACATCAGCTACGAGAGGCAGGACCAAAAACAGAAACACCCCCATGGCTGCCTCTATAATAGCTGGTCTTCAGGCAGCCTTCATTCAAATGATGGTAAACTAATTGGCAGTGGTGGTGGTGGTACCAGGTGATTGATGGGGAGAAAAAAATACACAGCAACTGAGAGGCTGCAGTAAAAATCCATTTTATTCACTTTACGTCCTAGAGGTGATCTTATGTTTTGAAGCAAGATTGTTACCTGTACTTTATACCTCCCACTACTGAAATATTCAGCTAACTACAACAGTCAGCAAACAAACCCTTCCACTTATTCCAATCTAACATCTTCTAAAACTGCAAACAAATAACACTCCCCCTATTGACATCACCTTCCTATAATCTTCTTTTTTCTTAATTTCCAGTAAACAGATAACATATTTCATTTTCAACATTCCCTTGAACTGTTCACTATTTGCTATGTTACTTATTCAAATACTCATCAGTCTTCTTCTATTCATATTGCTAGTCCAGCTGACTAGCTTAGCTACCATAGTCACCTTTACAAAACTATATACTACACCACTTGAAAGATCACTTTTGTACCCATGCATCAAACTCTCAGTGTAAACAAACTCACCCCTCTATTTCTCCTGATTTTTTCTCTCTCTCTTTTACTCACCTGTAGGTAGTAAGTCTGTGGAGTTTAGCATTAGGACTTATGGGTTTTGTGTATTTGCTTGGTTTACAGACTTACTGACCAGAGCAGACACTGCTTGGGTTAGTACGACCCCTTCTCTTTCATAAGGGTAACTCCTCAACAATTCCTTTATTTTTATGAGAACATTTTATTTTACACAGCAAAAGAGAGTTGACGGTAGTGCGGTTTGTTCGCAAATTGCACCTAAGCTGGATTAGGAAGTACTGTTCATCAATTGGCTCACACCCTGGCAGCCTGTCAGTGAATTGAATTGCGAGTGATGTGGAATTTAATTTGTTCAGGGGTGTAGCAACCAGCAAGATATTTTCATTTTGCACTCATAGTCTTATATTGTTTCCAACACCTCCTGTCTAGAACATGTTTATTCTGCAAATGCTGCTACTCCGATGCCAAAGGAATAATGATTTTTTTTCTCAGTTTTTGCCCCCTTCATCAATTAAAGTAGGCTCTCTATCAAACGAGTAGGCTTTTTCCGCTAAGCAAGCCATACACAGAACTTTGAAAACACTAACTTGGGCAGTTGGTAGCAGCATTTGACCTCAGTAAACCATGCATTTTCTGATGGCTGTTCATTGAATTAGTTTACGTGCTATAGTTAGTTGTAATTTCAGTTGCTAGTGATAATATTACTGCCTTTTCAGGGACAAGTCTTGGTAGGGTCGTGGACAATCAGGGGCTGTTAAAATAAATATTAGTACAATTAACATGAGATATTGGCAGAATAAGAGAATGTAAATTAATATACATTTTTATTAAGTAAAAGTGTATATCTCTAATTATTTTTATTATTTAAGTGTAATTCGCCACCTTTTCCAAAAGTCACCAATTTTAGAAGTACTAAAACTTAAGTCGATGTCAGGAACAGCTGAGATGTATTTCACCATCCAGTATCATGAATAGAATAAATACACTTTTTTCAGCCCCTTAATGTGGAATCTTATACACAGATATGTCATCTGTATATATGCGCTTATGCATGATTATACTATAATTTATGCATATCTTAAATTTGTATTTTGTCTACATCTTTTTTCCTCAGTGCACTCTGACTGATCCTTTAATGTTACATTGTCTGCATTCAATCTTTCTACGTTCCGAATTTTGCCAAGTACTCATTTTGTACATAATAGTGAGAATTAAAAGACGATGTATTTTCTCATCTTTAAGGTCGATTCGTGTCCAAAAAGGGTCAATAGAACAGTTCATTTATCCAGTGAACAAATGGTAAATGAATAAATAAATGTTCTCAAGCAGGACATTAAAGTAACCCGTGGATGTGTTGCAAACAAGTGTGGTAGTTGGTGATTCAAACTCGAGCGAGGATGCCAGCATAGCTGTCAATCAATCAGGGACAAATCCAAAGTAATCAGGGATAGTTTTTAAAATATAAGTACTATTAACCTAAAACACTAACAGAAGAAGAGAATATTAATTAGTATACACTTTCTGAAGAAAAAGAAGTCTATAGCTCTAATTATTGCATTTATTTATTAATTGTTATTCACCAACTTTTCTCCAAAGCTCACCATTTTTAGGAGGGATTAAGAGTGACAGAGCTAAAATTTGAGAGAAATTCAGGGACATCCCTGAAAACCTGGGACAGTTGAGAAGTATCATGCCAGTAACCTTTTATTGTAAAAGCTCATTGCCGAGATACTGAGACTAATTTCTTAACGTGAAGCTGATGACAAAAACTATAAAAGTGAAAACAAATCGGTACAAAATCTTTGAATTATCAAACCCTGTACTACGTTTTCAAATGTACAAACGTACCATATGTTTAGCCACTATGAAGCCAGAAGTCTAGAATGGCTTCTCCTTTATTCCTGTTGCTCCACCTATGCAGTCTTCATATTCTGTTCTGTCTGTCCTGATATATGCATTCAAGTCACCCATTATCAACACCAATTCATGTTGTCCTGGTTTATCTAGTAGGTCCTACAAATGCTGTCTGAATGCACTCTTTCCTCAGTATCACAACCCTGCTGTGGGGCATAGGCTCACATTATGAATACTGCCCTATCATTATAGTGGAGTGTGTCATTAATTCTGAGGATATCCCTCACTGCCTTCTTGAAACCTCTGTCACCACAATTCCTACACCACTTCTAGCCTGTTCCCCACCCAAGTAGTAGAGTCTGGATCCCAAGCTAAGTGGCTCTGCTGCACTGCCTTTCCATCTCATCTCTTGGATACATAGGATGTCCAGTCTCCTCCATATCATAATGTCATTCACTTCCAAGCTGCATCCTGTCAGTGAACCTACATTGACCGCGGCAATTCTGAGTTCATGTTTGGCAGGTTGGTTGATTTTACTTCCAGCTTTTAACTCAAACACAGCTTTTCCAGGTAACCCAGGCTGGGCAACTAGACACTAGCCTGAGAGTAGCTGATTGACCCAGGGCTGCTGGGCTTTATGCAAGGCACACACTGGCCAATAGAGGAACATATACCCTTCCCACTGTTAACAAGGGTCCCTGCCATGGGTAAGAGTAGGCCGGGTCCTCTACCACTTATCACTGTCAACTACCCATGCTCATTTTGGCAACATTAGTCAACATGACTGAATCACCTATAGCCATATTTTACAGAGTGGTTGCCCTACCACAGCGAGCAGTCTGTGTTCTCCTATCTTGACAATACTGTGCACTACAGTAGATGCCAAAAACAGTTATCCTGTACAACTCTTCCCTGTATAGTGCACCATGTAGTCTGTGCTGCTTCCCACAGCTCCATTCGTTGGTGAGTTTGAGAAGGAAGTAATAAGCAGGTTTTTCAGACATGGGAGAAACCCCACAGGGACACAGGGAGAATGTGCAAACTTCAAAACAGGCATTGGTCAGAGGTCAGGATCAAACCTTGTACATGGGGGGCAAACACCTTAATTATGCCAACTGGTCTCTCTGCATTTATATATTGGATATATAGATTTCAACTGCAGACTTGCATAAAAAGAGCAACAAATGCACAATGGTTACAGTTCAGTACAAAACACACCACTTTTGTTTCTCATTATTTATCAAAATCCATATCAACTCTAATGCACTAAAATATTCAAAGAAATCTTAATATTACATTTCAAAACAATTCATATACAGTTCAAAAGCAATTCATATAGTTACCTTCCCTTATGAGTTGATAAAATATATACTGAGCCATCAAACAGCACATTATGCATAGTCCCAATACAGGAGGAGTTATGCAATAAAACAATACCTTCTCCATTTATCTACAGGTTGTATGCATCAGTAGAAAATTTAAACATCCACACTGCTATTAATTCATCAGGTCCCAAGTCAACTGAATTCTGTCTTTAGTGGCAATAACCCTTAAACATATTATATTTTGTACTATGGTAGCTCTGTTGATATTTTTATATTGTATGGAGTTCAGATGTTGCTGGGGTGTCTTCTGTGTGGTGTCCTCCCTGTGGTCGTGTGGGTTTCCTCCGGGTGCTCCGGCTTCCTCCCACATCCCAAAGACATGCTGTAGGTGGATTGGACACTCTAAATTGGCCCTAGGTGTGAGTGTGTGCGTGTATGTGCCTTCTGTGGAAGGTTGGGCGCTGGGCTGGCAACTCAACACCATAAACTCCACTGCCAATCATGAGCGAACAGGTGATCCACTGTGGCGACCCCTAACCGGGAAAAAGCCGAAAGAAGAAGATGGAGTTCAGATGTTGATACCTTAAAATGAGTTTCATGTATGCTTGTGTGTGTTTATAAAAGTATAGAAGGGTTACTATTGACTAAGATTTAAAAAAAAAAAAAGTAGTCACTAAAAATAGCTATTTACATTTTAGTAGTATGCACCTTGTGATTTTTAAAAATATTTTAAAGGGGCAGTTCTGTAGATCATCAAGAATCACAGGCGATTATGAATTTGATGAGTCAGTATATACTATAACCCATGATGTTTTCAGCATGGTTGTATGTTTGAAGAAAAAAACAGCTATAAATAAAGCGAGATGGCTGCACTGCAGTAGTACTAAGCCATACTGTCAGTCTTTGAATAATGTTTTGCTACCTCAAGATACATTGAATGAGCTGTTTAAGCTTCTGTTGGTATTGGTGTATGGTAGTAGTATAAATATATTACTAGACCATTTAGACGAATTTGAACAATTTTAACTAGTTCATCTGAGATATAAAAGTTTTGAGGTACTGCACCTAGGTTTATATTTAAGAACTTGAATTTAAAACAAACGTTGCTGTAAACCTTTGTCATCTATTATATCAGAGAGCACATATCCTGGTTTTCAATAGGATTCTTCTTGTTATATATCCTGCACGGATATGTTTTATGTCTGAAAACTGGAAGACTATATAATTGTGGGCAATTTACCAATTGTGATACAATGCATTTAGTTAATATTGCCAAGTGTGTGTCCTCTATGGCCTTGCACATTGGCAAGGCTGAAGGACCATATAGCACAGCATATTTATGATATGAACAAATTAAATTTAAATAATAAACAACTAAATAGTCTGTTCCAGCCCACTTAGCAAAGCACGGACACAAAAGCTAGCGCTTTCATTCACTTTATTTCTTGTGAACTTCTTCAGAAACAATTTGAACTCCAGCCACAAGCACTTTATATAGTAAAATACTTAGTCACATGGTAAATGATGTCATAAAAATAATTAAATTGATATCCAAACTAAAAAAAAAATTTTATATATACAAAATACCATAAAATAAGAAACATTTCATTGTCTATATAAATATATCGAATGTTAGCTATATATTACTTTTTCATTTGTAAAAAACATTTGATATTTATAGTTTTGTTTAACTCAAGAGCATAATCAGTGTTAGCCAAAAAGTATTTATGGGTGATTGTAAGATTATTTTGAAATGTAAGGAATCCCTTTGGCAACTTCACTTAGGGGCATATTATGCTCTGGAGTTAAACGAAACTATAAATATAAAATGTTTTTTACAAATGAAAGTAACATATAGGTAACATTTGATATATTTATATATACAATGAAATGTTTCTTTTATGTCATTTTATATATATATATATATATATATATATATATATATATATATATATATAGATATAGATATATATAAATAAATGTTATTTAGTTTGGATATCAATTTAATTATGTTTTATGACATCATTTACCATGTGGCTAAGTATTTTACTATATAAAAAAGTGCTTGTGGGTGGAGTTCAAATCGTTTCTAAAGAAGTTCACAAGAAATAAAGTGAATAAAAGCACTAGCTTTGGGGTCCATGCTTTCCCAAGTGGGCTGGAACAGACTACTCAGTTGTTTATTAACTTTCTTGTGAAAGATTTTGTTTCCAGTTTTTGAGTTTCCTGTTGTAAGTTTAAATAATTTCTTTAATGGGTGTTGGGCATAGTTTTTCATTTTCTGTATCAAGCTTTTTTTTTTCTTTGTAGTACAAAGAGGGGTGACATTATTTATTTATTTTTTATTTTATTTTACATTTGTTGACCGGGCTGGTCTAACTGGATATATGTCCATTTTCAGTAGAGGCCCGGGAAGAAAAGCTCCACATAAGCAAAACTTTAGCAACTTCAGGTACATATAAGTAAAATTGTAACAAATTTAGGTACAGTACTATTTTAAGGTGAAGAATACAAATGTTATATAGAAAAATAGTACTATTAAAAGTAACAGATAATAAGAAAGAGCTTGAACAACAAATAATTTAAAGTAGCACACAATAAGAAAGAGAAGTGAAAAACACTAACAAATATAGTAGCTTCAGGTACAGTCTAACAGTGAGTGATTAGAAACAAAGTAAAGAATATTTTTGGATTAGTATACTAAAAATGCCGATTTATCCTAGTTTAAATGAGAGCTGCTCTTTCAAAACCAGTGCTTCATTCCACATCATCACATCATTAATCATAAGACTTTATAATGAATTTAGTTGTGAGCTTCAAGTGTTTTTAAAAATTTGAAAAAGCATCCATGTAATGTGATAGCTTGTTTGGATACATAATTTTTATTAAAAGTATTGTGGATTATGCTGTTTATTATTCCTACATAAAAACATCTGCAATTGCAAGACAAATAAACCCAAGCAGTACTACATATAAATTAAACCCCAATTCTGAAACACCTTGTAGTATTTACACAAGTGAAGAGCTTAGTTTCTCACTACATTTGAGACATAAAATAGGTTCCACCCTCTTTTACATGTAGGTTATCTTGCCACTGAGGAAGTTTTTATGTAGTGCAGACTTCACTCCAACAGAAACTATGTTTTGCAACTCATTTGAGATGTAAAAGGGAGTGAAGTCTTAACTATCGGGAACAATCTACAAGTAGATTTTCTTTTGCCGGTATTGGTGTCTTAGAAATATAATAAAATCAACTAATCATCACATATTATATCACAAAGAAAGATGGAATAGCATTTAAATACATGCAAATTCAGTTCAAAAATATACAAAGAAAACCTGTCAGGACTGTACTGTTTTAACAGTGAAATATTACCTAGTCTACTGGGTATTTAAGGCTTTTGATTAATTGAGGGCTGATGGAATTTAATATAAAAACATGAGAGTATATAAAATCGCACAAAATGAGAATGCGTGTTGGTGAAACATCGATTTCTGTTACGTATAATTAGCCTGTAACCATTTGGGTTTGTATTAAACACTGAATGTTGTGTTTATTTTGCTCTTTTCATGCTTCACACCAACTTGTTAACAGTTCCTCCTGCAAATGATCGGTACTGCAAACAGGAGCCATATGTTTAATACTGCTCCCTAGTTAGGTCCTTTTTTGTTTGGAGGATGAGGTATCATCTTTCGGTCTGGGCCATGAATTTTAGTTGCTGGATAGTGAAGCTCTAAAACCTGCACCTAGAACAAATGGTGCTAGTCTGTCCTATTCCTTTTGTACGTGGCATGTTAGCTACTGCTTATGTATAAATAAATGAAGGCCCTGTAAAAAAATCCATTACTTTTACAGGAGTATCCCAATTACATCAGCTGAAGAAAGGCCAACTTCTAGGAATGTTTGTTGTGGTGGAGGCTCGGGGGTGGTACTTATACCTGGGGGATTAAATGTTTGCCGTGGCCTTTTAGGGACTACAAGTGTCATATCTAGGGAATAAGGGGAATAAAGGTGTTGAGACATTTTAGTCAGCCTTTCTTTTTTGGAGGTGTTGCAGTTTAATGATGGAACGGGATGCTTTATTTTTCTCAGTTGTAAGAAACGTGACTGTACAGTGTAGTACGATATTTCTTTAATATGATTACTCTCCATTTATCACTGTAAATTCGGTATGCCTGACTGCAATTTCACTTAAAACTCCCGCATTCTTAGTTTTGCTTTCCATTATTCCATTTATTTTTTTGATTAAAAAAAAATGGTTGATCACTTGTTATAAAGATCTAGTTCTTGAGATCAGGTAATATAATTATGAACTTTATAAATATCTTTGGTAAAACAGGCAGAAGTGCTTTGAATTTGTTTAATAATGCAGATTACAATATTTTAACTCCATTATATAGTTTACTATACACAGACAAGTACTGTTTGCAAAGGAAAAAAAATTGAATAAAGAATGGATTCCTAAAACTTAAACCTATATTATGATTCTGCATTCATGGTGAAGAAGTGAACTGGGCTTTTGAGGATTTCCACAAATAATTAAAAATAAAAATCCTTCATGTTAGCTTGAATTATGACCTCACATATAAGTAATGATGAACAAAATCACACATTTAGTCTCTTTTCAAAAAGCTGTCTCTCTCTTTTGGGATTTCATAGACAGCAACTGAAGTGAGAATTTTTTTCCTGTCCATAGAACCTTTGCAGCAGATCACGGCTTCCATTTCACTTTAGCTAAAGGATTGTTTAAACATCAAGGTAACCATGAGTGTATTCAGACCAATAGCATAAATGGAAGTACTGGCATTATTAAATAATCGCATATTTTGAAAAAAATTTCATTTAAACTTGCAAGTGCCATACTAAAAATAGATGCCTGCATAATTTTAAGCAGGTGATTATCTTTTTCATGTTTTAATGAGAAGAAATATGAAGAGACATATACAAAATGTTTACAATTTGTAGGTCAAAATGCAATGAGAATATCCATGGGATTTTGAAAAGCTTTGCTGTACAGCAGAAGAAAACAAGGAGACACACACACACACACACACACACACACACACACACACACACACACACACATTTTACATATATACCTAATTTTGACAACTGTGCAGCTGTTCCTTTAAGGCCAAGGCATGCAGGCGAGAAGGGTTTCATGTACAGTAGACTAAAGAAGTAGCTATAGTCAAGTTATAAAAGACTACCAATTCTAGAAATATCAGATTATGAACAAACGAGTTTAAAGACTTCTCCGGGGCTGTAAAGGAACTGGTAGAAATGTCTAACCGCTGTATTAAAGGAAGGAGTTACTAGGTATTGGCAAAAACTGCTTTCTGGTGTGAGGAGATGAATTGTCAATCTGACAACTTCTTCTACAGCTGTAATGATTTGATTTATTGCACTTTGTCCCAAATATTGAACTGCTCATTTGAAAATGAGGGAATAGGAAAGTGAGTCAGAAAGCTGAATTATGAAAGTATCCACATACATGCTTAGACTATTCCCTGAAAGAAGCATGTATGCAAATTGCTTGTCCCCATTTACACTATTCCATGTTGAAGAAACACATTTTTTTTATTTTGTCTTGTGTAGAAAAAACAGAGTTTTGAAGTTTACAGAACTGGCTGACTGGCTTTAGTCCACACCCCCACCTCACCCCCACACCTACCACCCACACACATACTGTGTATGTATACATACCTCGCCACAGACATCCAAGCACCCATGAAATAAGGTTAGATAACTGCTATCATTTTAGCATGATCTCTGTATATGCTATGCAGCAATCAAGGAAGAACAAAAGTTTGGTGTTTGCTTTTGAAACCACTCCCAGTTTAAAGGAAATAAGTTTGTGAATTGAAGGAATATATCAAACAACTGTACACAATGGTGAGGTGATGCTAAAAAGGGCAGGAGTATCAAGAGGTGCGTTTGTGGTGGATCATTGCCTTGGGTTCCTCACCAAGGCAGCTAATGAGTTAGAAGGTGCATTATTAATGGAAACAAGGACAGCTACACTTTAGAGAAACTGACTCATTTTGGTCTGTTCTATCACAGTATTATGGCACTACATCAGATAATAAATCAGTTAACATTTTCTTCAAAGTGAATAGAATCAGGAGACTCCAGTGTACTTGCATGAATGTGTAGTTCAGCAAATGCTTTGTGGCAGCCAAAACTGCTTGTATTACTTAAGATAGAATTACCTTCCAAGAGATTTGCAGTCAGTAACGTGATTAAGGACAAAATGCTGTACACATTATCTTCATTTTTTGCTGTACTAAGAATTTCATTACACCAAGAATATGGATAACTTGTAGATGAACTATTAGAGTTCTGATGTGATGAGCTAAAGGAAATTACAACGAATGTTGAAGGTATCTGTTGCCAGAGATGCAAACACTTCTTCAAAAAGAAGCCTCTTTCCAGTCACAAAACACATTGCACAATGTTAATTAAACTAAACTACAGCAATAATAAAGTACATCTTTAATATGCTTATGCTGAAATGCATCATCCCACTTAGTACAGGAAAAAATATTTCATGACTCAGTCTTAAAGCTGTGAAGACCGATGTTAGGAGTAGGCAGTGGTTTTATTTTAAGAAAACAGCGAGTTATGTAATGGAGGACTAGAACTAATAAGGAGTACAGCACATTGATTAGAAAGGTTCTAGTAGCATTTTTCCATTCAAGTTTTGAGAGAAACATGGTTAACTAAAAAAAAAAAACTAATGTATCAATTTCTAATGCAATTATACTTGTTAATGTAATATGTCTTACTAGACAATGACAAATTTTAATGCCAGTCTCAGCGCACTTTACTTACTCCAGCAGTTTAACAATTGCCCAAAGCTCACAGAAAATAAATTGTTGCTTAGCTTGCTGCTATCTATATACAAGAGCTGGAAGTACTTAACCAAATTTGAGATCACACTCTTATAAACAAGGCACAACCTGTGAGCAAAGCACACCACCACTTAATTCCACATGCACACACAACTATCATATTCTGATGCCCCAAAGTCCCTATGTAAGCCTCAGAGACCTAGTGAGTCAAGGATTCTGCATAAAATCAAGCAAAACACCCATTAGCTCTAGCACACTATGGGTTACCAGGTGATTTACCACTCCAAAACTAGTGCATTAGGACACCCTTATAATAAAATATTAGTGATTGGGGATTCCATTTTTAGATATATTGACAACTCTTAAAATTTTGGACAAAGATAGGCTGACTTGCCTTTCAGGGGAAAAGCTCTCCACCATATGAAGGGCCTTGAAGACCCTTAATCTAAACAAATTTTATTATGACATAAAATAGTCCAGATAGGCAGGAAAAATGTGTATCCATTAGGGTTTTATGCACAAAGAGACATGACAAACAGATATATCCATGCATGTTACAAATGCAGTTAAGACCCTATTTTCAAGTGGAATCATTACTTCTCAAATGATGCTAATGTAGATGGAAAAGATAACCGGCCTCAAAAATTGGTTGCATTGTTGGTATTCTAAGAGGACCCACTATGCATCATTATGGGAGGAGCTGTCAATCTTGCTTTATAAGGGATGAATTGTACCACTCATTCCAGGGCTTTGGCCTACTGTCTAAAGCCTTTGCTGCCTTCATCATGCCTTTTTAGTCAGAGTCTAGTTAATGAGTCAACCTGAACAGAAGAAAAATATCAATCACCAGAACACATCAAGGTGCCTCTGCTCTACACCATGAGTCTAAGTAATAAAGTGCCAAATATTGAGCCCTGCTACATTTGAGTGCATACATGTGCTTTAATCACAAAAACACAGTTAAGAAGTATAGAAAGCCTCCTGCCATACCACGTTTTTTTCACCTAGCATTTCTTATGGCTCAATTTGAGGTAGAGGATCCTTATTTATTAAAGCCACATTACTTCTAGGCAGTTCCTGAGAGACCCAAACACTGAACTGACTGAGATCCAAATCGAACTGAATAAGACCAACTCTCAAAATCATAGCATGTTAAATGACCCCTTCTATGCAAACAGAAAGCTATGCAACCTTCAGGAATACATATGTAATGACTGTATGAATTTCAATTTAACAGCAATTCCATTATCCAAGAGAATTTAATTAACCAATGCTAAACCAGGATATATATGCCTCAACTGTTACATCCTAAAATTGCTTGATTTCATAAACAAAAACTCCCTTGATCAAATATTCTCGACCTGGTCTTCACCATTACGGCACTGATATCAATTGCCATGATACTCCATTCTCCAGTTAAACTCAAAACTGTTAACATTTTCTTCAAAATTTACATGCCTACAAATACAACATAATTTGCGTATAAAGGGGAAAGTATTTCCAAAAATAGCAGGTAGTTCAGAAGAGCACAATGCAACTTTGATCTTGATAATACACGGACTCTTTCTTTAGAAACAGCCCACATTGCTTAAGGAAAGAAAAATTAAGTAAGGTTAAGAGTTCTGACCAAGTCTTTAATTTAGAAATTCTATTACATTTGTTCTATAAACTCAGGAACACTCCCCAAGATACTGCTATTTAAGATAATATTAACATACTAGAAAGAAACATCCAAGCCAATAAACAACTTCAATTGCAGCAAGTGAACTTCACAACATATTAAACTGTTGATGTAATTTAGAGTAGCTTGTGCATTATTAAAATTGTGACCTATGGAAATGAATATATGGAGTTACTCAAGAAATACCAATAGCAATCTGAAATAAATAAATGTTAAACCTAGAAAATATTTATGTTGCTTTGAGAGTTGAGTAGAAAGTTAATAAGGTACTGGGATTCAAACAAACATGTAGTTTCAGCAGTACCTGTGTTTCATGTAAACTGACAGGACTGTGTATTAACAAGTTACACGTGTACATCACAAGTAATTAAATCTACAATACTTTTATTGTGTATAGGCAATACTAATCAAAATTACTATATTATTATACAATGATTCAAAGTAAAACAAGATGGAGGAGGGAGGGGTTAGGTCTGTTCTTAAAATAACAAATATAAGTAGTATAAAGATGTATTAGATGCATGCAAATCACAAACGGAACAGTTGAGTGAAAGGATTTTAAGGAATGGACATGGGTGGAGATAAAATGGTCATAGAAACACTTAAAAAGGAATAAAACATGCATTGTTTAGCAAGATAAAACTACCTATCTTGGGACAGGAAGATGGAGAAGGAACAGATGATTTAATATATTTGCAGGTATTTCAAAATGGGTTTAAAGAATGACTGGATACCTACAGATTCCAACTGGTTGACATAATTTGGTCCACCACCTTATTATAATCATTGCAGAATGGTTGCAATAACTACTTGCTAGAGCTAAAACAGTAACAAAAGTGATGTGGTTGGGATTGTTTGAGATAGCAGAGGCGGCGCTGCATTTAGACAAACTTAAAACATTTTATCTGGAATTGTTCTATGATCTCTGAACTAGGGTGTCTAAACAGAGGTGGAATGCTAGAAAGACATGGTAAATAAATTCCAAAAGAGCAGCATAACATTCTGTCCTTGAGACAGTGGTAGCATAACTGCAAACTGTAACTGTAATGAATCCTAGTTAATGCCTACACAGCCTGAACAACAAAGGGAAATAGGTCACTAGTCATATGGTATCTCACCTGACATGAAGCAAATTCTTAATTTTACCTCTGAAGTCAAATCACTAATGTGTGTCCATTAAGAATTAGCAACACCATTTGAGGACAACTGCAGATAGTGTTCTAAAAATCAACTTTTTTTTTTTTTAGAAGTCCAAGGGACTAGTGTGGTGCCTAGTTCAAACTGTCCATTAACTCCAAACACCATCTAGTTAAGTGACTTATTCCATGCCATACAGAAAATGACATCTATTGTAATTCAAACCCTGCACTACAGGAACTACAGCTCAGTCTTATCCCACAGTACTAACTACCAGACTAAAGTTAATCAGAAAAGTTTACATTTCAAATAATACTTACTTTTACTAGATAAATAAAACTATTTAAATCATGTGTATGCAATTTTCACTTAATCATTTGTAGACAATTTTAGACTATTAGAGTTGGGCTTTATCCTAGGGGGCACCATGGAAAAAAGTTTTATGGCCCAGTCATTATCCAAGTTTAAAAAAAAAAAAAAAAAGAAAATATTATTTAGTGAAACTGCATTCATTGAGTGAATCTCTCCAAGTGAAAGCTATTTTTACTGGGGTGATCCTTACATTTCTATGCCATTGACTACTTGTGTGTTATTTGGTTGCCTGAATAATATTTAAAATTATTAGCTGCTTTTGTGCAGCATTCAACTATAGACATGGAAGCATTTGTAGATAAAAGGATCAGATGCTTTTATACAAACCGTAAAACAGATGATGAAGAGGAGATAGACTAATGGGATGAGACATTATTATAGACAATATTACGTGGTCTGTTACTAAGACACTAGCAGGTAGGTTTTCTGATTCAAACAGACTTAGAAAATAGAAGTGATAGATTTAGCCATTTAGAGGGGCAAAATTAATTTCATTTTCAAAGTCAGAGTTGTAAATCCTTAGCTATCACAACAACATATTTAGTAATTCCACATCCCCCCTTCTCTTTCTCTCTCCAAACATGTAGTAGGAGCTAAAGCTCAGTAATACATTACAATTCTTTTGTCGTGCATGACATCTCACCATCCTAACCCCTTCCTGATTGGGTATACAGGTGAACAATGAGACAGGCTAGTCTAAATAGGTATGGTAAATTTATACCTGAGCATGTGGATCTACTTTGCCTCTTGCTAGAACTAGTGTTACATCACAATATTTTTGTGTTTAAAGACAAGTGTTACTGGCAGAATGCGGGGGTTGCGATGGGTGCATGTTGTGCCAATTCCTATGCTAATTTGGTGATGGATTGGAAACAACAATACGTCGTCAGTAATCTCCACATTGGGTTGTATAGACGGTTTGTCGATTACCCTTTTATTGGCTGGATGGGTGATGAAGCTAGCCTTGAGCTATTTTTCCAGTACTTGAACAGCAGCAATGATTTTCTTAAGTTTACTATCAATATGTCCAAAGTAAGAGTAGATTTTTTGGATGTAACCAGTTATTAGAATGGGAGCTCCAGGCTATTAACCTAAATGCATAGGAAGGAGTGTTATAGATGGTCTTATTTGCATAGGGAGAGTATGCATCCCAACGCATCAACAACATTGTGAAGGGGCAAGCAATGAGGACATCATGCTTATCCTGCGAGGCCACTGACTTTAGGAATGGCCTGCATATGTTGAAAGAGGAGTTGTAGAAAGGAGGTATGGTCAAATTGATCAGGGTCATCAGCTGGGAGTGAGTGAGAACAGCAAGACCCTACTTCTCTGCTCAGGGTGGGGAAAGATGGAATAAATCTGAGCACAAAAAAGATGCCCCAGTGATCATGTCATATCAACAGGACATGAGCAGGGTAAGGGATGTGATTCATAGTAACTGGCACATCCTTCATGTGGACCAGAGGGTAAGCAGTATGGTGGGTAAACAACCAGGGTCATCTATAAGAACAGGAAAACATTAAAACAGTGGTTGTGTTATCCAAGAATGTTTAGCACTTTTAGTGAGAGACTAATGGGCACCCTCAGATGTGGGGCATGTGTCCACTGTGACTTTATTAATGAATCCATGTATTTTAAACACCCTGAAACTGGTCATTTGTGGAAACAGATTGCAACACCAAAAATATTATATATGTGGCACACTGCCGCATGTGTTTCAGGTTCTGTGTGGGCAAAACTAATAATTGCCTCAGAGAACGGGTGAGAGATCATGTCTATTGCACCAGGAAGGGCTATGACTATAGTGCCTTAGCCAAACACACCCTGCAGGAAAGAAATGAGCAGACATTTTTATTTCAGGTTTTGCATGTATTGATTGAACATGGTAGGCTGGGGGATTTTGTTAACCGGACAGAGAAGGTAGAGTTACAGTGGATTGTAAGACTCAAGGCACACAGTGGACTTGGTTTGCATGACCATGTCCCATTGAAGCCAGTCTTGAAGTCAAGAAAGTTAAAGTGATTATGTGTATATTGTTTGTGAACAGTTTGGTGTATTCCTTTAATGTGTGCAGGGTTACCTTTTTAATTGCGTGGGTGTTGCCTTATATCGATAGGATGATTACTGACTGTTAGATTGTATAAATGAAGTCTTGGTGATGTGTTTTGTCTGAAGAAGTAATATGGATCATTGTGAACGCACTTACCTAACAATGAACTACTTCTTGCTTTTATTATTAGTGTACTACTTCTTTGCCAGAACTTTTGTTCCACTTTTTGCTGCTCATTTGTTTTGAATGTTAAACTTTATTGCTCTTCAAAACCACATCACTAATCAGCATACTAGACATGAGTAAGAGACAACAATGAACTGCACCCTTTCTACTACCAAGGACAGCAGGGAGTAGAATGCATGAGATCCATTTTATTACTCTGCACCACAGGGTGTGTGTGTCTGTGTGTGCGTGTTTACCATCAACTTGTTTACCAGGCACACAGGTTAGTCCTAGGAAACTTTTCAAATATGACCGGGGGAGTGGGGGGGTGGCCCTTTTCAAATATGACCGGATCAGAGATATCCACATTAGGATACAGTGGGGAAGCAGATGAACCACTGTGCAAGTCAGATGCCTTGCCAGTTGTGTAAATTAATGCTTATTTTTGCAGACCTAAAAGTAAAGCTGACTCAAAGCATCAGAAGATGGCTTCTGGGAATCTCAGAAACAGTGGAAAACAGCTTTTGTGGATCTTTCTAATTGCCACTATGGACAAGGTCAACAAAGCCAGCAGCATGTGGATGATGTATCCAAAGAACATACAGACCACTGACTAGTTGTGGAGGAAATTAGGCAAAAATAACAAACAGATGAGGACTGATTGTATGCAGCAAAGTGTGGACAGTATGGAAGGTGTTGTAGAGTGGTAGGTTGGGGAAGTTAAAGTTAAGACACATGCACAGACATTGCTAGACAAATGGTACAGTTTGGAATACAGATCACATAGAGAAACTTCAGAATCTTAGGGCTGGAGGAGGAAGTCAAAGTAGAGTAATTGGCAATTAGAGGGACATAACTGTCTGGATAAACAAATCGACAAATGCACATCCAGTAGAGAGATCCACAGTTTTGCAGACATGCCATGATGGTTATTAGTTAAAATGTCACAGTTGCAGAAGGAGTGGACTACACAGACAGCAGTATTCAGAACAGGTTTTCCAACAGGTGGTTCTAAAGTCAAAATAATAGAACATGAATGTTTTGCTTACAGCTGAGAGGAAATTAAGGCAATCTGGGTCACCATTATTTCTTATATACCCTACAAATGTTAAAGAGACTATCAAAAGAAACTGAACTGTGGGCCAAAAAATGAAGCAGCAGCTATACATATATGATTTTGCTGCAGGGGAGATAAAAAAATGCCGATTGAGCTCCGTTGTCCTTATCAGACTGGAGGGTGTATGCCTTGGTCACTACCTCAGGAATTCAGAGCTGCTAGAATTGAACAGGAATTACAATAAGTGGTACAACCATTTAGCCCATAAAGACAAGATGAGATGCCATAAATAACACAAGGATACAAGGTTGAACAGAGATACGTAGATAATAGCAACCTGATATGACGACATTTCAGGAATCAAGATACAAGAGGTAAGAGAGAAAGAAGTAGATGAACTAAATGACAGAACGGAGGATGAAGATGAAAAAATACTAGGAGACAGAAACAATTATATAGGAGTCAAGCTTATGAACAAGATACTAGCACTCATCAAGGTATACTCAAGGCAGAGGAGCTAGAGAATTTGCTGATGCATATATTGGCACTAGCAAAGTAATAGTGGTAGTAGTAAAAAATGACAAGTGTACAAGAAAATGTTTGTTAATAGAAAGGGTGGTGGGGCCATGTCAAATGATGCTGCATTTGCATCTTTCAGCTCTTGTTTTTGTTACAATATTTCTATATGTCAATGACATGTAGATGACCTGACATGGTAAACAGTTTTAAAGATATATAGCATAGACTAAGGCTGCGAAATAAAAAAAATACAAAAATGTATTTCCACAATAGACAAACGGTGAGCTCTTTCGTGGACCAAGCCACTTCATCTTTTTATGCTATTTGACTGGATTTTAGAAGCACAATTTACCTTAACCACTTATATTTTAGTTTTACTCTAGTTTTAAAGATGTATAGTAAGCTAGCTGCTCTTGTGAACCATTTTAAGCCTAGCCAATTTCCCTTTCAAAGGGGAGAATCAAACTCTGTACTTTGTGTCTGTGCAGTAAATACCTTAACCATTATATTAACCTCCAATCCCCACAAGTACTATTGATGATACCTTCGAATAGCAGTTCTGTGTTTACTATCAACAATTGTACAAGTGCAACAATTTCATACTTATTTTGCATACAATTTGGTCCCCCATACTATGGGTAATAAATGGATGTGCATTTAGTCGCATATTATCATTTGTCACATAAGCTTATTTGCTAGTCACATGTTAAATAGCACAGTATTCATCATTTGACGTGGGCTGGCTGATGTATTGGACTAAATCATTCACTTTCTGGATGCAGCCAATATTCTGTAGTCCTGAGTCAGCCTCAGTCCACACCATTACAGACACTAGTGAAGCATCTGCTTAAAACATTTAGGGAATGTCGCAGAAATATATCTTTACCTCTTTTGATCTCGGATTTGCAGGAATTGTCATTTACACTTTCAGCCACATGACCAAACCAATCTGTATCTACTGTTTCAGGCTGAAATGATCCTAACATAATGCATGGCTGCAATTTCATCCTACATGAAATTTCTGCTACTGTCTCCCCCTGAAACCAGAGACCTTGGCCATTGCGACATTAACTTATTTTGTGTCTGACAAAAAGCAAATTGCAAACAATACATCATCCTACATATTTTTACACACCAAGCATTTGGCTTTACTGAATATTATAGAATTACCTGCAGACAGACATGCCTTTTCTATACGTTTTTCAGTAACATTAATAGTAAGGGACTTTGCAAGAATGGAGACTACATCATTCCAGTACAGATCTCTGAACCACTCCATTTGTAGCCATGATTTCCCAACATGAGCACTATTTAGCATTATCCTTTACTATCTGTTCAACAAGAAATACCCTACATAGTTCTTACACTTGTCCCCTAGTTGTTTACAGGCCTGTGTGGGTATAATCCTTTATATGCAACCAATGTGTGCTCATTTCAATCTTTTGTTTCTAATGTTATGTAGCATCCCATACAGAGGTTGGAGTGACGCAGTGCTACTTAATGCTAGAGCACTCCTAGATTTTAGATTGTATTGTAATGCTTACATTCCAGTCTACATTCAATCTGTAATCACTACATTTCAATTATTTACACTCTCAAAGTATCCGCTATAGTATTTTTGTAAGTTTCTCCCTCACCAAATTGGTTTTTGGAATTTTTCACCCCTAGCATGCCCTGAAAAAGTATCTTGAATGAGCAGGATGCATGCCGTTGATAACCAAATGCAAAGTAAATACATATCTGCATAAACAAGTAAATCCCCCTCCAACACAGCAGCTCTGCAGCAGAACACACACTTGCAAATAGCCAGTGTAATGAAACTGGGATTAAAAATGAGCCAAAAATAAATAAATAAATATTATGCAGTATTGTTGCATTTATCAGAAAAACCATTCCCCTGGCTTATATTATTGACAGCATGCCAATTCAAAGGGAAAAATTAATTAGAGATCTGGGAACCAAGACTGATAACTATTGCTAATGTAGTCTTCAAAGGAGATGGAGTTATCATGAAAGCCTTCTTGGCACAGCTGATTGTCCATGCATTACAATCCAGATCAAGAGAGGTTATTGTCCACTTGGATTCAGCACCAATCATAGTAATTTATTACATTGCCCCCTTTGGGATGTACCTCACCAGATATAATCAAACAAATTGAAAGACCCCCAAAAAGTCTGCAAACAGAAACATTTGGGGGTGAAAATTCAATATCGAATGTAACCACTCAAGAATGTCACTTAGTTGTGGAACAAACCAGTGAAAATGCTAGCTGTAACATCGGTAAGGATGAAAGATTAACTGCTGTGGATAGGAGGTGGACAAAGAACGTTTATAGAAATATAGCATCACATGCGTATATATCTAGCAAGGATAGAGAGAGAGAGAGAGAGAGAGAGAGACTCTGTTTCATCACATATTACACTATATGGAGGTTAACATGAAAATTATAATTACGGGGGACTTGATTGTGATTTTAAGCAAAAAGTAAAAAGAAAGGGAAAATGTTAGAAAACACAAAGTCAAACTGGTAAATTAGCTGTGTCGAATGAAAATCAGTGGACTTCTAGAAGGGGCTGAAATAAATTATATAAATTAATTAGTTATTAGAATAAATTATTTTGTATCAATAGAAAGACTGGGGAGTAGCAGATAATACAGATGTTGACAGTTTTTTCAGACCATTTAGCAATATGGATGGAAGAAACGTTATAAAACAGGAAAGAGAATAAACTGGCTAAATGAGAAATTATGGGATGAAACTGGAGAGTAGGAAGTATTTACAATAGGGCTTCTATAAAATCTTGTCTGACTGATGGATCAAATTTCAAGAGTATTTCAGTGGCAAGATATGATATTGGAAAAGAAGAGCAAGTGAAGTTAGAGAAATGCATTAGAGCATTTAGAGAAAAATACAAAAGGTCATTCATATATTGAAAAAAATACGTAAAAGAAAATCACTGTACTACTGCTTAATGCTAGGAGTCTAAACAAGAAACTATACTCCCTGGAAGCACTCCTGACGTTGGAAGATGCCGACATCTGTGCAGTCACCAAGACATGGTTCAAAGGTGCAGAAAGCACCCAGTTTATGCAGGACTGCAATGCCTTACATACAATCAGACCACAAGCCAAGTGTGAAAGAACCAAAGGAGGTGTATCCATCTTCATTAAGGATAAGTACACCTTGATCAAACAGTACGACTCTCTTGAGCTACTCCATTTCCAGTTAACTATAAGCAAAGCCCCTACCACATCTTAGTTAACTATATGTCCTGCACCACGAAACAAGGAAAGCATTCCACACAGCTGCTGAGTCGTTTTCCATACAGCTCAACACCTTACTCATGGGTGATTTTAATTATCCTAACATCGACTGGGAAACATATATGACCACAAACATGCTGGCTCAGAGGCTCTTGGACTTTGTCAATAAAAATGCTCTGGAACAGTATACCCACAAGATGCTTAAATGTCCTTGACACAGTACTCACTAACATGTGAGAGCATTCCACCCCCCCCCCCCCAATCACTCGTGATGTCTTCCCTGGTAAGACAAGACCATAGGTCAATCTCACTTAAGACCAGATGCCCCATCAAGCTCAAAACTGCTTAAGAATTTTTCAAAACACAAATTACCTTCTAAGTGGGGATACAAGAAGTTTCAAACCCCCCTTAAACACAGATAACAAACTGATGCAGAGGTGTACACCAATACCCTGTATAACAGTTGTATAGAATTAGCTGTATCTGACTGGATTAAAACCAGGTGTTGCTAAAAAAACACCACACACACACCACCCTGGTGGACCCCTAGTATAAACAGGTTATAAAGAACAAGAGGGAACTGGTTCAGCATAGGAAAAAATCCTTGTCTAGCTTAAACAAATTAGACATCTTGTGAAGTCCTTCAAAGCTAATTACAAAGCAAAAATACCCTCCCTTGTTAAGGATAATCACAAGGCTTTTTTTTTTTAAAGTACTTCCAAAATCTGAAAGGGAATACCCAGCTATGTGCTGAACTGGTTGTTGATGGTACCACCCAGACTCAACTGGAGGTAATACCCAGCCAGCTAGCTGACAGATTTGGAAAAAAATTCACCCATCCTGTCCCCTTCAGTCAGCTCCCCCCCCAAAAGTATACCTGCCACTAGCCTATTATCTCAAGACAGCAGGTCATCTGGGCACTCTAAGACCAAAAACATTTCATCAGACAACATCCCAGGTTGCCTTTTAAACAACTTAAAACATGACTTAGCAGACACTTTGATCCCTGTTTAACCACAGCTTTTGAAGCAGCTATGTTCCAGCAGAATGATGGACAGCAACAGTAATCCCTCTGCACAACGGGGGACCATTGACTGACCCTGTGAATTATAGGCCCATGAGCTTGACTAGTCTCATCTGCAAGGGCAGGGAAGGATCATTATGGACCTTTTTAACAAGTACATAGGTAATCTCCCAACTCTAGACCCAACCCAGTTTGGATTCATTAAAGGTAGATCATGCCTGTTAAATGAGATCGACTTCGAGAAAGTCACGAAGGCATGGACAAGAAGAAGACAGTGCATACCACCTATCCTGACTTAGCCAAGGCATTTGATAGAATCCTCCTATCAGTTGTTATAGAGAAACTCTACCAATTGAGAATTAACCCCTACATTACCAAATGGGTAGCCAGGTGGCTCACTGACAGGACACATACTAACAGAGTGGGTGCCTTCTTCTCTAGAAAAAGACCAGTCACATACCACAGGGTTCTGTGCTGGGCCCCTTACTCTTCAGAATTTCTCAGAAGTCCAGGCAAATGTGGAAGGCCAGTGGCTGACCAAGTTCTTAGAGCATATAATGTTAAAATACTGCAGACAGGGTTAATGCAGACACATGACTAGTGCCAGAGCCATCAGTTAAAGATAAAGGCAAAAAATGCATTATTATTCCTTGTGGGAAAGCTGACATCCCTGCCAATTGCATTATAGACAGCACCCCCCTAAGTGTAGATGCAGCGATACGTGATATGGTGTCAGAAAAATATGTATTAATGTATGTGTTTAGTGCTTATTAGAAGCTAAAAGGGTTAACACATTTCATTCTATTTTATGTGCAGCTTAGTTTTGTATGAAACTAAAAGATGCTTTTCTAAAATGACAATATGCTTTCTGAAACTGCAAGATGTTCTCTGACCTAGTATTTGCTAGCACAGCAAAATTCATGTTTATGCCTTTTGGAAATATACTGAGAAGCAAGTGATTATCTGCTAGGTCAGGAAATTAATGAATAGAACAATACTGTTTTCTATAATGTTACTGAACTTGAACAATCAGGTCTGTTCGTGTTATGAGAACATGCACAGCTGCAGAAAAACTAGATACAGTTAGACAATGATTGCTTGAAGAAATGAAGTATAATCTGTACTTGCTTTGTGCTCGAATTCGCCTTAGTACCTTGAATGGTAACATTACATAGTGAGAAGTTGTATCTGACCGGTGGTCATCAAGGCCACGTTGTTTTTCTTAGGAAGTTGTTTCATAAACTTGATGTGCCAGCAGAAAATCATGGACAAACAAAGAACTTGTGATTTGTTACGTCAGCTTAGTAGGCAATGTCTTGTAAGAAATGTACAAGAATGGCTTCACTTCCTGATTTTAGTTAGGCAAACTCTGTATTAGCAAGTTTTTGTCTCCTTGCTGCAAGATTAAAAGGGCCTTAACCTGAACCTGCCACGTATTGATCTTTTTGAAGATGATTTTTCCTTTGACATATGGGTACCCAGGTGGATAGCAACCTGAACCTTGACCACCTCATATCCACAGTAGTAAAAAAATCCTTCTATGTGGCTCATAAGTGAAATCATCACATCTAGATCCAAGAATGTTACATTGCCATTATACTTGGCTGTTTTCAGACCAATAATTGAGTATGCTCCCTTTTGCAAATACCTCAACAGGCACCTGCAACAGTTGGAGACAACAGAAGTTTCTCACAAAGAAATTACAGACTACACAAAACTAGTCTTACAGTGACAGGGCTTTCAGCCTTTCCATGCATTGTCTCCTACAGATTGCTAAGGGGTGACCTGGGGCTGGTTTACAGGGCAGTCACCAACTTGGTCTTGATGAAAACTGCACAAGGGTCACTCACTCCAAACATCTTAACATAGCCTCTGATATGAACAGGTCATGCTGGAGAGACTTATCTCCCAGAGACTGCCACTTCTCTAGAACAAGCTTCCGGTTGACATGAAAACAGAGCCCTTCCGTCTCGCTCTTAAAATGCAACCTAGATCAATGGATGGATGACTGCAAATTCACTCCTGGGAGTGGCACCCATGTTCCTCCTGACAAAGGAAGTAGCTATTAACTACCACAGATCTTTACCTCTACAAACTGCATTCACCTAACCACTGCCAATTGGGGCAACTTCGGAAAAATATGGTTAGGCTTGTAAGGGCTCTAGTAACCTTCTATGAACCTATGTAAAAACATGAAGGCATTACTGTTTAGGTAGAGCTACTATTTACAAGAGAAAAGAGAGGAGGTATTTTCACATTTGAGTAAAATAGTAAAGGAGGCTATTATTAGAATAAGGGAAATGAAAAATGCAAAAGGAGAGATGAATAGAACACAAGAGCGAATTAGGAGTATTTCTATGCACATTTTCCTCATGCTGAAATAAATAAAAAAAAGGATGAAACAAGGATGGAAAGTAAAAAAAAAAAAAAAAGAGTTAAGGAAGAAACAAAGTATTTTGTAAAATGCATGGTCTGTTTATGAAGAGTTATGTAACTGAATATTAAAATTTATATGAATGAAATAAATTGAAGACCCATGAAACTAAACTGTATTCTATTAAGAGGAGAATGGATGGAAGGATAAGAAACATTATGGAATAAACTATATGTGGTACAGAGAGAGATTGTGATCATCCGTGAAAGGAAAGATCTGAAAGTTATGGTAGACATTAGCAAGGGATTTGATGTAAAGGACATGATGCCTCGTGGGATGTTATGAAGTGTAGAACAAGTAGGAGAGTGTTGGATATCTACAAAATGTATTAACTCTGAGATCACACTACAGTGGGGATAAGGGTGATGTTCTATAGTAGCGGTTCTCTTGCATTGTTTGAGCACGTTGTCAGTGTAACAAGTGCCAACATTTCAACAAAGGTAGTTTTAAGAATTATCTGAAAAAGCATATATCTCCCAGACCAATAATATACATTTTTTGCTAGTGATAAAATTTCACCCTGTGCTAATGTAACTTAGACCGACAGGTTTAAGTGACTCACTTTGTCATCACTACACAAAATAATTTTTTTACTTTAAGGTCATAAATCAGTCTTACTACTTCTAGCAGATGATCCAATGCTTGTTTTTGCTGTCACCAGATAATCCAAGGTTGGAATACCTTTCCTATGCCTAGTCAGTCCAATTTAAGGTAGTTTCCTCATTACAATGGTGCAAATAAATAACACATCATTACTCATAGAATCTGTTCAAGTCTACTACAATTTATGTTTTCTAATACTTTTGAGTCATCTTTCGCTGTAATTAGAAGTTTAAAAACTTCATCTTTATTTAATAAGTTTAACTCAACTCCATCACCTATAAGATTAATGATTATTCTTACTGCACTAAAATGATTCACTGAAAATTATTCAGTTAACATGATTTCAAGTCGCAGGCCCTACTGCACTGCCCTGTGTGTGTGTGGGTGGGGGGAGGGGGCAATACTCCCTCTGAATTACATTCACCAACTCCAGGGCTGGAACAGTGGAAAAAGTATGATGCTGACCATTGAAGAAACTGTCTTTCAGTAATAAAGTCAACGTGCTGTCTTCTGAAGTATAATCCTTTAACAAATATTTACATTCCCTACTTATATAATCCTGAGAACAGTCAAGCAAACTGATGTACTTTTTTTGTGGAATAAAGCAAAAGGTCACTTTCAGTAACAAACGTGTTAACCTAAACAGAATTTTGCAATAAAGTCCAACATTCATTATATAAACCTATAGATCATGTCAAATAAATTCTCCATTCACACCATTCAAGTTTAATAATGACCATTAAAGAAATACTAAAATTGATGAATAGGAAAAAGGTAATCATTGTGAGTAGTTTTCAGCATTGCGACTCAAGTATTACATATATATTTATTTATTTATTTCCAATCACAGGCATTAATGCCCTTCTAGCTTGCCAATATACCAAAACACTTGCTCCCATAATAAAAGTGTCCAGGCTGTTCCTACAAATATCTAAACTAGTACTTGTTTTAGTCTAATTTGGTTGTCTGTTCCATGTATCAGCTACTCTGTCAGAGAAGCTATTAATATACTTCTCATTCCTATAGAATGTTCTTGTCTGATGCTTCTCTAGTACTTTTTGATAACCCCAAACATTCCCAGAGGTAGTGGTCTCTAAGTGCCCTATATACTTGAATAAGATCTCCCCTTTGATATCTGTAAGAAACACTGCACAAGTTCAGGTATTTTAGTCTTTCATAACAACTTAAATTTTCACATCCATGGATGCTCTTGGTATATTTTCACTGTACGCTTTCCAGTTCACTCATGCTTGTTTTCTTATAGGGTTTCCATACTGTTATTCCATACTCAAATTTGGATCTAATGTAACTAACAATGACTTCATTTTCAATTTCCTAGACTTTATAAATCTTTTATACAAATTATAGTTCTATAACTATCATTAACTAATTGGTTGATATGATTAGAAAAACTCATAGCCGAATCTAGCCATATACCCAGCTCCTTTGAGTCTGCAGTTTCAAATCACTGTGTGCTATATTAAATATTCACCTTTCAGTTTAGGTCTCCCAAATCTCATATGGTTAGTTTTTGATGCAAGTATCAGCATATTACTCTCCTGTGCCCAAATAGTCAATTTATTCAAGTTATTTTGCAGACGTGCCCTATCAGTAACACGTGTAATCACTTCACCCAATTCAATGTCACATAGACTGTAGACCACCTCAGATGAAAAAGTTAGGTCTGAAAGATAAAATCTAATCAAGTAAGGGCCTAGGACAGAGCCCTGTGGGACACCCTGACTGTAACCAAAGATTTCTTCTGTCCATTTCCTGTACAATACTTGCCAGGTCCTATTTGTAAGGCATGCAGCTATCCCTCTTATCAAGAGTACATCAATACCTAGTTGCACCGATTTATTGATCAGTGCTTTGTGCATGATCCTGTCAAATGCTGATGTTAAAGCTATATAAAATACATCACAGCACAATTTTTATTTCATAGCTATTATATTGTTATAGAACATGTTACAGGTGGTAATAGAAATGTTTTCAACATATGCATGCTGATATACAGTTTCAAGTTCCATCCCATCTAGTTCCGAGATTAACTTATCCATTATTACCTTATCCATTATCTTCCACAACATGAAATTAGACTAAAGGGTCTACATTACTCTGTGACTGTCCTACTCCCCTTTCTTTTGAAGACAGGTTTAATAAGCGCATATCTCCAATCTCAAGGAATCTCCCCATATTCATATGACCAAGTTAATAATAAATATAATGGCACTGTCAGTTCTTGCTGGTGTTCTCAGGTCATTGTTACCAATTGTCTCCTCCCTGTGTGTTGTTTGGATCCAGTTTCCACAGTTCTTTCTCAATATAATCTAATCTGATTCCAATATCAGGGGTCATCTGGATGTCACTAGGATAACTTCTCACCAGCTTTGTACAGCCAAACTGTTTTGGATAAGATTTCGTAAATACATCTATAATCAGTTGTGTTCAAGAAAAAAACAATTAGAATCTGCATTCATTTTGTCAGTTTGTGCATCTTTACTCTTTCCACGTTATGTATCTATAAAAAGGTTTCCTATTATGCTCAATATCTTTATATACATTTTCTTCAAATTTGTCTTGATCTTGTCTTACACATTCTGTTTGCCAAGCTTGTTTATTTCAGTTTTCAAAGTTGTAGTTCGATCTCTCTTCCATTTTATATTTTTTTGTCTCTCACCTTAATCAGGTATCTTGTTCTTATGGAAATATAACCCTCTGATGTTGTATGCCTACATCCTGATTTTAAACATGTGGTATTTGTCATTGAACCATTGCAATGTTCACAACTTTCATTTCTCCACAAAACAATTCAAAGCATTAAAACAAACAATTCTTTCAGTTATCATGAGATGTGAAGATGCCAACCTACTTACTGTATTCCAAAAAGTCACAAGGTTTGACCAACTGAGCCACTTTTAAAAGTATGCATTTAAAGTTGTTTTAAGCAATAAAGCATTGGACCAGATGGACCATTTTCAGTCTAACCCACTGAGTGCAAAACCTTTGAACATTTGCTATGCAGCAAGGTGATATGATGTATACAATGGGGAAAAAAATAAAATCATGATTTTGACACGAGAGGAATTACAAAATCAAAAAAATCCATACAATTAGTAAAAAAAAGTGTACTCAAGATAGACTAGGGTTGACTTTGTTTGTATTTTGCTTGTGGATATTTTTCTATGCAAATAGTTGAAAACATTACATTTCTGAAGCTATACATGGCACTAACAAAACAACTGAAAGAAAAGTGAAACGGGGGGCTTAAAGCATGTAGTGTGTGGATTTGAGGAACGGGATGGTACATTTCAGCTGTATGGCATGTGTATATATATATATATATATATATATATATATATATAATATAAATTAGTGGTGATGCTTGTGTGTGTGTGTCACAGAAGCAAGTACATCTTTACATCTTTTAAAATAGATGTTTTTTTTTAAATATCAATAATAATTTGCAAAGTGAATGTTTCTTTATGGTGGAGTAAGAGATTTACAAATACTTTAAGCAATGGAAAGCAAAGCTATTGCCTGCAATATGTCATTTTTATCTGTGGTGTTTAGATTCAGAGGCCTGGTGAGTGTAATTGCTCTGAGCTAACAGTTTGAGGATCTGGGTATTAGATAGCTGGTTAGGAAAGGGAAGGTGTCCATTTTAACAGTCTGAAAACAAAAACCAAGTAGTAAATTATATCTTGTTTACCAGAAACCATTTTGCTTGGACTAGATCAAGACAATTGTATTTCCTCTTGAAGAAAGTAATGCAGCTACAAATATGATTGTCCATTGCTTGCTGATCTGAAAGATTTTTTGTTCATTCTGCAAAAGCAATTGGGAGGAGCATGTTCCAGCTATATAAGGAGGATAGCTTTATGAATTTTACATTTGATTTTTAGAGAGAAAGAGGGAAATTTTTAATCTTGATCCATGATATTTTGCATTAAAGTACAATGTCTAAATGTTAATCTAGCTGCACACCTAAGGAAAGAAATGGCTTGTAGTCTACAGTTTCACATTATTAGAACAAAACATACCAGTCAGGGACACTGATAGAGAGCTTTTCAAGAATACACAGTGAAGTAACTTTCTTTAGCTTAGTATCATGTTCACTTCATACAACTATCCGAAAAGTATGGAGGGCTCATTTTCAAACTCCTAACTGCGGTATGGGTGTGACTGGATCTACAGGTAATGATAAAAGATGACAGAAATCGATCTTTGGAGCAGATCTCTTAAGAGGGGGAAGAGGTGAACACATGTAATTGTACAGTGAAAGCTCATAGGTGAGTGAATACTAGGCTAACTGACCTTGCAATACATTTTAAGCTTAGCCAATTATTCCATTATTTCAAATTATCCTTACGCAGTCCCAAGGTCTGTCCTTATATACTACCCATAAGATAAGTTGATTCTGAATGATAAGATCCAGGGCAATACCACTGAGTATTTAGTTGCTGCCTCTGTCCACAAGTAGTACTGGGAACATCACTGGGGTAAATTTGTTTGTTACCAACCACAGATTCAGGTTTTGCTTGAATAGAGACAGGGATGAGCTTTGGTTTACATGGAAAGGTAGTCTGTCCTTGAGTAGTGGTAACTTCTGACAGGTCCAAACTGTTATATTTAAGTTACTGAAGAAATATAGGCCCCTGCAATGAGTATTTTGATACCACTTGCTAGTCAAAGGTTAAGTCACACTTCCCAAACTATAAACTACAGAGTTGGTTCTTAGGGGTGTATTGCCCAGGGTAGTGGATTTCCATTACAATTTACCACAAAGGATACAATAGAGAACATGTTCACATTATTTCTCCAGTTATTTGTTAGGCACAAGCCCTCCTGAATAGCAGACTTATTAGGGATTCATTAATTGCTCCAGACATGCAGTAGACCAAAACCTGTGTCAGACAGAGACACATGGCATTTGCAATTATTTTGGAGAAGTAGATGCTAAATAGGTGAAGTCCCAGAACTTAGACCGGTGGGAATTTGGAGGTAGATTCACCTTTCTTCATCTCTTTTGAGTCTTACCAGTGAGCAATCTAGCACATGGCATAGGGTTTGCTCCTAGCTAGGCAAGCTTATTCTCTTGATCAGAGTGGGAGTGTGCCAAAAAATTTACCTAGGTCCAATTAGGTGCTCTGTAGTGTCTTACCCTTCTCCATTGCCTTGGTATCCTTTTGAAGAAGCAAGCAAGACTTATTGACAAGCCTAAACTAGATACAAGAGTGAAGGGTATCAGATGGTGTGACCAGCTTGGTTTGTCAGTTTAGAACTACCAAAAATAAGTTTTCTTGGGCTAGGCAATTTACTGCAGCTCAGAGTGCTTTATTTACACTTAGCATGAATTAGTGAAGCCTCGAAATTAGAGCATGGAGGCTTTTTGATTTAGTAAGGCTTTTTATGAAACAAAAAACATATCTTGTGTGCACGTGCACCACTTTAGAAACAGTGCCGAACAGTTGCCGTGCGTAGAATTTTTCCTCCCTTTTTTTTTCATAAAATAATGATGTTTGGAATATCATAAATCAACATAGCTCTTTTCTCACTATTCAGGGCTTACCATACCACTCAGGAGTCTTGATTCAAAGACAGTGGGCAAATGTAATTCGGTACAAGATAAATGAGAAGAGATGAGGGAATAAACCAGTTTCTTTGTGGAACTCAAAAAAAGATCTAGCAGCAACACACAGGTCTGTCACAACTGTGACTGTAAATGAGTCTTAGGTTAAGTTAGCTAAAAAAGCAGCCATATGTAAAACAAAGGCAGAGAAAAATATGTTATCAACAGAAGCAGCATCAGAGGAATCAGTAGCTATTATAACAGAGAGGCTGGGAGAACAGTAACAAATATAAAGCACAAGCAGCAGATGTAACAGGGGGGCACTTATTAATGGATAAAATCTGCATTATTTGATAGAATCAACAAAAAGCTCTGGATACAAGACTGTATAGGTTACTCATATCCTGAAGAAAATCACAATTCCCTTATTGTTATGAATCAGACTATAAATTTATGGCACACTATCTGGCAGAAATTACCAGCAATGTACTTTAAACAAAATAAATAAATAAAATAAATAAATAAAATAAATAAAAACAGCAGTTTGTTTGTATGAAAACAGATCCTGCAGTAAAAACAACACTAACTTATAACACTTCAAACCGCAAAGTCTATGGCATCAAAGAAAGTTAAAAATGAATGCAAAATGTATAAAACAAAAAACAAACTGTGCTAGAACATGCGATTTAAGTGCAACTGAAAGAAGCAAGCAAAAACTGAAACATTCTCCCTTTTTGAAGAATGTATTCATTTTGCATTTGTTGACCAGGAAAGTCCAACTGGATGCATGTCCATTTTCAGCTGAGGCCCAGGGAAAAATGCTCCACAGTTAAATTTTAAGCAACATATAAGGTGTATACAGAAGAATTCAAATTGAAAGATGCTGTTTAGAACATCTGCAGGATGCCAAAGTCATCAAAGCTCTTTTTCACTATTTAAAGATGGCCGTACTGTTCAGAGTCTTGATTCAAAGGGCCTGGGCATCCACAGCTCACTGTAATGCATAGAAGAGGAGCCAAGGGAATGAACTAATCTGAAAAGCTAAAACACTTAAAAAATCTGTTGAGCTCTGTAACTAGATCTTGCACACTTCTCTCATACTATGGATGTAAAACTACAAGTCTTACATAACAGATTTACTATCATCAACTGTAAGACAATTACAAGGGAAAGTAGTAACTGAAGTACCAACAAGAAAAAATGATAGACTGAAGAACAGCATAACTTTGTACCAAGCGCAGACAGTAAAAGTTGCAGATGGAACAAAAGAGAAGGGACTTTTTTAATTCAATATTTTATAAATCATTAATTACATTAACATTTCAAATCATTCTAACATATTTACCATATAGAACACAATTTCAGATAAATTTATATTATAAATAAATATAATAAAATGAGGCTATGTACGGTGTACTTTTTATCCAACTAAGAGACAATTAAATGATTTGTTTAACTTCAAATTCCTCATTAGGCGCCATTCCTAATTAGGAGATTATTCAAACTTCTCAGATATTTGCTTTCCATTTTCTTGTAATGGTCTTAATTGCAATAGCAAAAATATTCCACAAAAGTTGATATTTTTTACACACACACACACACAGTGTCTAGGGTCAGAGAGTTGAAGAATCAAGACTTGAAACTGAAACAGTGTCAGTCTACATCTCTAGCTAGAAAAACTTTGCTCTCATTTCTGATCTTATTGGTGAAACACATTCAAGAAAATTTACTAGTTCTACATATTTTTCCTAAAACAGTTGATGTATAAAATATTTAAACATCCTGTGTGTAAACTAGAGGATTATTACTTACTGGTTTTGTTCCACTAAATAATGAATTATGGAAACACCAAAGTTTTTTTTCAAAAAAAGTCACAATGGCAGAAAAGGCAACAACTGAAGAGCGCTTGAAAAAAGTCACAACAATAGCGTATAATTAGTTTAATATCCGCTTTCGTCACTAAAACTTCATCAGAAAACAAGGAGCATGAGCACAACTAGTCTTAAATAGATCCATCAATTAATACATCACATGATTAAATGCATGAAACTTTTAAATTTAAACAAATATAGGCAAATGTATGCAAATGTAAAAAAATACAAATGAATAAAAAAAGCTGAGGCTTTTATTAAGAACCGGCTTTCTGGGGATCAATTTAAATCAACTCTTGGTTTTTTAACTAATGAACTTGAACTTCATGTCAATGAAGTCACGAATAGGAAACGGTCAAAACTTGACCGGGACATTGCTGTGTACGATAACAAAACCGCTTACAATCATTTTTCACCTAACTTTCGTAACTCTACGATGCAACAGTCAAGGTCTAACTTTAATAATCAGTATAAACATTCTGGTGCATTACCATTTCAGCGCTCTTTTGATAGCGCTAAGAATGCACCAACATTTTTGAAGAACAGTGGTTCTAAATATGAAGTTTCTTTTCCTCCTTTAACAGCAGCTACGAGTTCTTCAAATTTGGGGAATTTATCTGACGAGACATCAGATAATGATGTTATCACTACTATTAATCAACAACTTGGTAATTCTACTGATAAATTTGTAGATCCTGGGACCATCAACAGGACTAGTAAAGATAGATGTGTGACTGTAGCCACCGATGGCCCTTCTAAGAAGAATGGGTCAAATAATATTAGTAAAAGCAATGTGCTCACCAGAAGCAGGACTTTTTTGGGGTCGAGTTCGTCGGGGGACGAGGCTTAAGCAACGCTTTGGATGACTTTGGCATTATTAATTTAACTGAGCATTCTTTTTCTACTGTAGAAATGACTTTGTTAAAATATGGTTTAAATTTTATACCTAATCAAAGAGCTAATTATGGAAGAACCATTATTGATATTAAGAAATTTACAAGAAAACTAAACTTATCTTATTTATTGCATGATTTGCCTGACAACACTAAGGCACTTAACAAACCGTCTAGTTATACACCCAACTTACATTACACTATTAAAGCGTATGAGCAGTTGTGTATTAATGATGTTAGTTCGTTGTTTAAAAAGAAGAATTTTTTTCATGACAACTTAAATTATGTAGAAAGGAAGGCTTTACAGCATTTAAAAAATTTAACTACGTCACTTAGATTCATGAAAAGTGACAAAGGTTCAAACATTGTGGTTATGGATCATGAAGGGTACAACCAGAGGATGCTAGAAGTCCTTGGGAATAGTTGTGAATATGAACCGAACGCGTTTTTTGACATCTTGAAACGTTTTAGTGCAGTGCACTCACACTTATACGATGCCTTAATGTGTGGTGAAATTAGTTTTAATTTATACAACTTTTGTGTGGTTGAAAATCTTAAAATAGGTATCATTTTTAGGATTCCCAAAACCCACAAGGACGTTTTAAATCCTCCTTTACGTCCTATCATTTCATCGCCTCATTCGGTCACCGAAGGAATTTCTTTAGTGATTGACGCTCTTTTAGGTCCATTACTTGAACATCAGGCATCTTTCATCAAGGATTCCTGGCACTTTCTGGAAAAGATGAGAACCTTTAATGTGAATTGTACTTTTGAACCTTCCAAACACATTATTTTCACCTTAGACGTTAACTCTTTATACACTTGTATTCCCCATGATGAAGGGGTAGAGGCGGTACGCAGTTTTTTAACAAAAGGGAAATTTTTCAATAATTCACAAATTTTATTAATTTGTAGGTTTTTGGATATTATTTTGGAAAATAATTTTTTTCTTTTTAATAATACATATTACAGACAAAAACGTGGAGTTGCGATGGGTTCCCCAGCAGCACCAGCCTATGCCAACTTGGTTATGGCTTGGTGGGAGGGGGAATTTTTACCCACCTTGCAGGCACATTTCAATATAGTTTTTTTCGGTAGGTACATTGACGATTTAATTTTTGTTATTGAGGGAAACAAGAAAACTGTGGATTGTTTTATACATGAAATAAACACTTTGTCAGGTTTTCTCAAATTTACGCCTGGTGACGTTGGACTATCTGTATGTTATTTAGACGTACATGTGTGGTGGGACATTATTGACAATGTTTTTCATAGTAAAATACACAGAAAGAGAACTTTCACTAACGGGTACCTACATTACACCAGTGGTCATCCTAAATACATCATTAAAAACATTCCAAGGGGACAGTTCATAAGAGCTAGCCGCATGACCACCAGGGATATTGATGTCATACACGAATTTCACTATATTGTTCAGTTATTTGTACAAAGAGGACATGACGAAAAGTTCCTGATGGACACTGGACATGAGATTTATAAGAAAAGGACTACGTTTTTTCCCCCTATATTATCTAAGGGCATTGTTAAAAATAACAACGTTGCTGACACTCAGTCAAGCAACAGTAACATGTCCAATCATTATTGTTCTTTTGACATGAGTTCTGACTGTTTTCAGTTAAGGACCATTATGGAACAAAACTGGAAAGTCATTCAAGGAAATCAAGACATTTTTAAAGTTGTTGGTTCTAAACCCAACTTTGTGTTTCGTAAAAACAACACATTAAAAATGATTTTAGAAAGACATAGTACTGCTAGTTCGGTCCCAACAACTAAGAAGAAAGGAATGTTTCGATGTAATAACTGTACAGTTTGTCGTTTCATTTCTGAGGGACCATGTATAAATGTTATTACCTCTGAAAAAATTTTAGAAGTACCTGGATATGTTGACTGTTCAAGCCGTGGGCTTGTTTACATTGCTTTTTGTTCTGTCTGCCCAGCTTTCTATGTGGGTATGACCACAAGAAGCTTGGGTGAGCGTATTAAAGAGCATTTATATGCCATTAAGACAAAAAATTCTAACAACACTCTATACAGACATTCATTGTCTTGTATTAACTTTAAGAAATTTCTGTTTACTGTTTTAGAGATTTGTAGACATGACAAAAGAGCAGGAGATTTCAAGAACTATGTTGAACAGCGAGAAACATTATGGCAGGTTAGACTGTTTTCAGACAACCCACCAGGTTTAAATGGAACAGTCAATGTGAAATGTTTTTTAAAACAGCGTAAATTGACTATTTCCAAATACAATAATACTAATAGTTTGTTAGATTAATTTTTATTAATTTTTACCACTTTTTTCATTTTCATTTTTAATTGCTGTGTTATTTAATGGTGTAAATTCATTATTCATTTGTATTTTTTTACATTTGCATACATTTGCCTATATTTGTTTAAATATTAAAGTTTCATGCATTTAATCATGTGATGTATTAATTGATGGATCTATTTAAGACTAGTTGTGCTCATGCTCATTGTTTTCTGATGAAGTTTTAGTGACGAAAGCGGATATTAAACTAATTATACGCTATTGTTGTGACTTTTTTCAAGCGCTCTTCAGTTGTTGCCTTTTCTGCCATTGTGACTTTTTTTAGTTTTGTTCGGCTACTTTCTTGGTTAAAGTTTTTTTTCAGTATCAAATTATTATATACATCAGAAATAAAAAACACTCTTCGATTCTAAGTGATTTGACAAATAGTTTAATAGGGATATCATTTAATTGTTAACTTCTACTAAAGTTCACGATTGCACAGTATTTTAGGTCTTAATCTGAAGCCATTCACTCCGATTTAAGCAAAATTCAGATTTAATTTGTATTACACTGATACCATCCAATGAAGCATATCTAACAATCCCTTATGGATCTGAAAAGGAAAAAACAAATTTATTCCATTCTTTATCAACGAATAGGAGTTAAATTAACATATCAGTGTGGTAGGCGAATAAACATTCTACTGCATATAAATTACAGAAGATGAACCATCAGAAATTTTCCATTGTGTTTAGCAGGATAACACCTTTTAAATTAGGCTACTTTAGCATAATTTTTAAGACCTGGAATTTCTTATTGATTTATATGCAATTCTATTCTTGGAGGCTGCAATATCTTTTTTTTTTTCATTTGTATTTTAAAAGTATGAATTATATAGATTTTAGGTAATAATACTATTTTAATAACTTGAAGCCTTTTTTCAAAATTGTCAATCTTATTCCATATCCGAATTAAGTTATATTAGTACTTTGTTGACAAACTAATTATACCACAGAACGTCCTTAAAAGAATATCAAGGTACTTCATTTCCATGGACTGTTTACCTAAAACATTTTTATAAAACAACAATGCATTCTCAACTGACATTAATAAAATTAGTTCTAGGATTATTACAATGGAACAAATCTTAAAATTTTTCAGCGATATTAAAACAATGCAGGAATAGTTCTAACATAAAAACTATTAGTATCATATTATCCACAATCTTTATATTTTAGACGAGCACTCTAAATGAACCCATGAATGTACATTTGGATCTTATGGTTATAGATAATATTTTACCCATTTGCTTTAGAGAAAGTGGGCATTAACGTTAAGTCCATTTTATTATATCAAATGAATCAAAAAATGGGAAACTAGTAACATAAGGATGGTTACATAAGTAACAATTTTTAAAGTTCTGAATCCCTGACACAATTCTCAAAATTCATCAATTAATCATCAAAATATTCTAAAGCTTTATCCAAATCCAAAAGATTTGGAAAATACAGCAAATTACAACTTATTGCATCAAATGTTTTTTCTAAATCCAGAGTTAAAGCTAGATCATTCTTTTTTATTTGCTAAACCAGTGATCATTCTTTTGATATTATCCTGCAATTGTCTTTTAGGTACAAAAACTATCTGATCATTAATCAATTTAGGAATACAATGTTTTAATCATTCCACTAAATTAGAAATATACTCCACATAAAGAGATAATTACCTATAAGCAAAGCAGAAAGAAATTATTTTTAGGTATAGGAGATACAATAGAATATTTCTATGATGGAGGAGTAATACAGTTAGACTAACTATGTATTAAGAAATATTACTTTTTTGCAACAGTTTATATATTTCCAAAATTATATATATACCCAGAGTTTTATTTTAAAATACTTTAATTGCTATGCTCAATTTCATCTGTGATAGAATTTTACATTAAAATAATTATTTGTCAGAAAACAAAGAAATTGTTGAATTACCCAGGGATTGAAAATTTTTATTTTAATTTACAGTTGTTGGAAAGATTTACATTTCAGTACTAGGATTTAATTCTGAAAGGTCTTCAATTTCAAATAATAAAAAAAAATTACAAATAGCTTACAGTTGTTGGAAAGATTTACATTTCAGTACTAGGATTTAATTCTGAAAGGTCTTCAATTTCAAAGATTAAAAAAAAAATTACAAATAGCTTAACTACTAAAAAATAATGCATTTTAAATCTTATAATATACGTACCTCTAGGAATAATTGAACAAGTAAAACTGAGTTTCTCCAACACTATAGAAGTACTCTGATATTGTTTGTGGATTATCAATCTGGTTTAATAAATATTTAAGGTTTAATTTAACACAAAGAAAAAAAAAAGACATAGCCTTAAATATGAACTACCTATTCATACCTTACTCTCACTTCTTCATTCACTTCCTTACCTATATCAATTTCTCTCCCTGGCTCTCTCCAAATATACCATATGCCTGCTTTTCTCTCATTTTGTATTTGAGTTCTTGTTTGAATTGTACTAACTTGCCTTTAAGTTCCCTGTAAACTGCCTAACATTTCTCTAAATATTAGATTGCCATACAACTGAGATCTATTCATATCCAGTGTTATGTGTTTTTATATTATGTATCATTTGGTATATTTTAACTGTAGAAGTATTAAGATTGTAAAATTGTTCTGAAAATGTTTTGTAATACTTTGGAGCTTTTGCCTATGACCTGTGCTGTGCTCCCACCCAGTTGGTCTTTCCCAGTAATCAAATGTCAATTAAATACCCCTTTAAAATTCTTTAAGTTTTTTGATCTCGTTGCTTAATATACCACAACATTGTTGCCATATAATTAGGCCTTAAGGCAATCCAATACTATTAATAATATGTTTATTTAAGTTTGGTATCCAAGTAATGGACCTCATTTATAAACCAGGAATTAACATCTAATTTTTGTTATACAAGCTGGAATCCTAGTAGTATAAGCACATTTATTTTTATTATTTATCCTTAAGTTCATATTAAGAATATTAAGATCAGAAATATGACAGTGTATAATTTTAAACTTGTTTTGCGAAGTTCTTGGGATATTTCTAGACTGTGTACCAAGTAAGAATAAATGTGAAAAAACAATGAGCAAGTCTCAAAGAAAAGGAACTGAATTTAAATTTTCTAACCAATTTCTAATAGAATTACATCTTCTGCAAAAATAAAGGTCTCTAGGACTAGTTTCAGGATTTTCCTATAATACAATTAAAATTCCCACCCATTTATAAAATTTACATTCATATTAGCAAGTCTCAAAGAAAAGGAACTGAATTTAATTTTTCTAACCAATTTCTAATAGAATTACATCTTCTGCAAAAATTAAGGTCTCTAGGACTAGTTTCAGGATTTTCCTATAATACAATTAAAATTCC